>NC_056750.1:284303833-284413833 GCF_019279795.1 Protopterus annectens | reverse complement strand
GCCAGGATTACTCAGAATCCAAGAAAAGGCTCAGAGATTTCCTTCTATTGCCTCAGCACAGGCCCTTGGCTATCCCCCCCCCTGTGCTTGATATTGTTTTTTTCTGAATCCAGTCTGTCCCCAAATTCTTTACCCCCTGCACCAGTAAAGCCAGACAGGTACTACAGGGTCCCTGACTCTCATAAATTTCTTTACAAAATCCCTGCTGCGGATCCGGAAACTATTTCTCAGGGTCCAAAAGGGGTTAAAGCTTCCACTGCCAAAAATCCTGTCCCCTCAGATAGGGATTCCAGAGCTCTGGACAGATGGGGGAAAAAGTTTACACTTCTGCTACTTTAGCTGTAAGAGCTTTAAACTGTCAGTTTCACATGCTTAAATATCAGCAGTATCTCATGTCATTGTTAAAGCAGAAAATGGTTACAAATATAGAAGGTCCTGACTGTAAAGAAATACAGGATTTAGTGCATGCAGTTGAACAAGTGGGAAAGCATACTCTGCAATGTGGTTTTGATTCATTAGAGGCTCCTTGTAGAGCCGCAATTACAGGTTTAGTTATTCGAAGACATGCTTGGTTGAAAGAACAAAGTTTACCTGACCATGTTAAAATTAATTTATTGGATGCTCCACTACAGTATGATACCTGGTTTGGTGTTAAGGCAGAAGAGGTTTTAAAGAAAATGGAGGATAAAGCAAAGTCGATGCAAACTGTGAAAGATTTCTTACAGGTTCAACCACCTAGATTTAGCAGGAACTGGGCTTCAAAAAATTGGTCCTTTCCTGTGTCAGACAGGCCACAAAGAGGCAGATACAGATGCCCAAGAGGCAGATCTCAGCCCCAAGGCTCCTACAGACCTAAACAATGGGGTGCTTCAGCCCCCAAAGGAGAAGACAAATCACAACCTTATAGGAAACGGTCACAATGACTTCCCTCTGCAAATACCAAGCTCTAACCAGTTGACAGCACCCCTTGGGGGAAAGCTAGCACTAAAAAATTGGCACATGATCACCCAAGACCAATGGGTGTTGAATATAGTTTCTCAAGGGTACAGGTTCCAATTCCACACACTTCCAAAACCAGAAGGTATGCCAAACCTGCCGCCAAACCAATGGGCAGAGGCACAAAAACAGATTGCAGCTCTTATGAATATGGGAGCTATTCAAAATGTTCCACAAGAAGAACAGGGCCAAGGATTTTACTCAAGACTTTTCCTAGTACCCAGAAAGGACAAAGCATGGAGACCAATACTAGACCTGCCGATCCTAAATACTTTCCTGGATGTTCCAAAATTCAAAATGTTAACACTACAACAACTGTTGCCCATGCTGGGCAAAGAGGCTTGGCTAGTTACTTTGGATCTCAATGAGGCATACCTGCACGTCCCAATTAGACAATCGTGCAGAAGATACCTCAGATTTATAGCAGGCTCAATGCATTATCAATTCTCTGCACTGCCCTTTGGCTTGTCTACTTTGCCCAGGGTCTTCACAAAATGCTTGGCACCAGTAATTGCATTTTGCAGACAAAAAGGAATCCAAATATATCCCTACTTGGACGACTGCCTTATTCAAGCAGAGAGCAAGGACATTCTTCTAAAGCACCTGGAGTTTGTAAAAAGATTACTAATTTGCCTAGGGTACAGAGTAAATGAAAAGAAATCAAAACGAGTGCCCTCTCAAGAGATAATATTCCTGGGTGCAAGCTTAAATACAACTACCCAGATGGCTTATCTCACGCCATACAAACAAAGGCAACTGACTCATTACTTTCAAATGATGGCAACAAAGACCCAGCTCCCTGCAAGAAAAATTCGGCAGGCCCTGGGTTTCATGGCATCTTGCATTCTACTAATTCCATATGCCAAACTGCATATGAGGAAACTACAATGGTATCTAAAAAGTGTTTGGACTCGGCATTGTCACAGCCTAGAGGCAATCATAACCTTGATTCCCTGCCTACAACAGGAGTTTCGATGGTGGTCCCAGGCCTGTCACCACAACAAGGGACAGCCTTTCACCTTACCTACAGCCAGGCAGACTAACAACAGATGCATCGGATTATGCCTGGGGAGCACATATGCCAGGAAAATGTATTCATGGCACGTGGCCCAAGGAACAAATGCATCTTCACATCAATCGAAAGGAGATGCTAGCTGTACAGAATGCCCTGACAACCTTCAAGGACCTAATACATCCAGGACAGTTATTAATAAAGACGGACAATGCCACTGTTATGTGGTACATAAACAAGCAAGGGGGCACACATTCCTACCCCTTATGCAGACAAGCCATGACTTTGTGGAACACAGCACTGACTTACCAGGTACATCTGCAAGCACAGTTCCTGCCAGGAACAAAAAATACACTGGCAGATGAACTAAGCAGAAATCTCATGGATTCTCACGAATGGAAGCTAAATCCACAAGTGTTCAACATAACAAGGGAATGGTGATGCCCAGACATAGATCTATTTGCCTCCCCTCACAATTGCCAATTACAGAAATTTTGCACAAGGACTTATCACTCTCAAGCATGGAAAGTGGATGCTCTATCTTTCAACTGGAAAAACCTGGCAGTCTATGCCTTCCCTCCGATGCCTCTTCTCAAAGTCAGACGAGAGGCCAAAAATGATCCTGATTGCACCAGACTGGCCACGCCAGCACTGGTACCCAATCCTAAAGATTTTGTCCCAAGGCCTGCCTTGGCCTCTGCCTCAAATCCCTCATCTTCTGACACAGCAAAACAATCAGATTCTGCACAGTCAACTCGGAACCTTAAACCTGGCAGCATGGCAGATAATGTAGCCACTCAGACTGCACCTCTCTCTAAAGCTGTTATGGATGTAATTTTGGAAGCCAGGAGACCCAGCACTAGGAAATCTTATGTGGAAAAATGGAAGAGATTCTGTGCTTGGAACCAGGCACAAGGGCTCGACCCACCGTTCCCTAATATGCCTCAGATTTTACAATACCCGACTGAGATGTTGGACAAAGGCCTATCTTTTTCTTCTATTAAAATCCATGCATCTGCCATTTCAGCTCATTACAATACGGATCCTCCTATTTTTTCACATCCTCTACTACGACAGTAACTCAGAGGGGCAGAGAATATAAGACCCCTTAGGAGAGCACCAGTACCTACTTGGGACCTCAACTTTGTTTTAGAAAAACTAACACTGCCTCCTTTTGAGCCAGCCAGCACAGCTGATCTAAAATTCTTGTCATGGAAAACCGCTCTGCTCCTAGCAATAACTTCAGCAAGAAGAGTTTCAGAGTTACAGGCATTGATGGCTGTGGAACCTTTCCTCATTTTTCACCAGGACAGGGTTTCTCTAAGGACGAACCCAACATTCATGCCAAAAATGGTCTCCAATGTGGCCTTAAAGCAAACTATTCATTTGCCTACTTTCTACCCAAATCCCCAGAATAAAGGGGAAAGACTTCTGCACTCTTTGGATATACACAGGCAGCTACGATTTTACTTGGACAAAACAAAAGCTTTCAGAAAAACTGAGCAACTGTTTGTAGCATATGCTGCAGGATCACAAGGAAGACCTATTACAAAGCAGACAGTCTCCAAATGGACAGGACACTGCATCCGCTTCTGTATGCACAACAATGGCAAATCTGTGCCGAAGGGCATTAGGCCTCATTCTACCAGAGCAGCAGCCACTTCAGCAGCTTTCCTCAGAGGGGTACCAACCAAAGACATATTAGGAGCTGCAACCTGGAGCTCAGTGCACACATTTACCAAGTACTACCACCTACCTCTCTACTCCAAATCCAGAGCAGGCTTTGCCACTGCAGTTCTGCAGGGCTTGTTAGCCTCACCAAATCCAATCTAGACCCAGCCACCCTACCTCAGCTTTGGGATTCTACCCAAGTGTAATGACTGCAACAGTGAAACACGATGAACATAGTACAGTTGTGTACCTACCATAAATGTAGATGTTAGAGTGTATTCACTGTTGCAGTCCTGGTTACCCACCCTCCATCCCCCTCTTTGCTGGGACTACTCTGTACTTTTCAACTCTATACAACCTATGTGGTGTATTTGCTTTTAGAAGAAGAAAATGTTTTTAGTGATATATGCATGGTTGTTTGGCATATTATTATCTTTACAGCCTTCATATCTGGAGGCACCTTACATCTGGGGCAAGAAAAACTGAAGAAAATGACATCGGTTGCAACTTTTATACCCCTGGCGCACTGACGTCAGGGAAGAGGCGACAGCAACCGACGCCGGACCAAGACTTTGGAACTCGGGCCGACTATGGGTCGCCTGCCAACAGGATAACCCAAGTGTAATGACTGCAACAGTGAATACACTCGAACATCTACATTTATGGTAGGTACACAACTGTTCTTTACATACCTATGTGATATCCATGTTACCAGCATATTTGGGTTGATCACACATAGGCATGCTTATTGCATTACTGATGATAGAAATGTATCCTGCTATCAAAATCTTGGTGGTTAGGTACAGGTAACCGTAAAATGTATTTATTATTGCCACATTGCTCATATGGAGGGCAAGAGTGTGGTTGCACAGTCATAGTTAAGTCTAATGGTGCTGGGAAATTTCTTTAACCTGCTTTATAAATAAATATATTTACATGAGCCTGTGTGTGTGAACATGCATTATTATTATTTGGAAGAGAAAGTGTGCACATGTGTTTATTATGTCTGTATTTCCTGCATACTTTGTGCTGATAATGCATTGTCATGCTTGTTGCATTATTAGTGATGGATATCTTTCCTGATGTCCTTCAAGGATGCATCTGCAGTCCTTACAAATGGGTTGTCCTGTCGTCAGGCAGCCCTTCGGTCGGCCGGATTCCAAAGTCTGGGTCTGGCCTCGGCTGGTGTCACACTTCACCCGACGTCATAGCTGCAGTTATTCGGGTATAAAGGCATCAGCCGACGCCATTTTCCTCAGTCTTTCTTGCCGCGTGGCGCCAGAAGCAGAAGCTGTTCACAAGTGCCGGTCGGTCAGAACCAGAGATTACTACTACAAGTACCGAAGACTTCTAAAAAGCTAAGTACCCCGTTGGGGACTCTTTCTTGCCTCAGCCGATGTCAGAAAAAGTGAATAACTGTTTAAATTGTGGGAAACAAATACCTCATAAAGATTTCCACTCTTACTGCTTACCTTGCTTAGGCCCAGACCACGACGTAGCAGCTTGTCTAGCCTGTGCTTCTTTCAACCGACGAACGCTTAGACGTCGGTCTGAATTTGCTGAAGAGTTTTTCGGCTCCGCTTTTGCTTACATTATGCCGTTGGATACTCCGACTACGCAGATTTCTAAAAAACGCAGGGAAAAGGACCGACACTCGCGGTCCGCGGTTTCGGCCGAAACCGCGGTTAAGCCAACCGCGAGTGTCTCGGTTTCGGCTGAAACCGAGTCCACGGTTCTTCCTTCGGCCGAAAGCTTGCCACTTACCGAGGCCTCATCCAGCTTAGCTGAATCTGCTACTGAAATCCCACCTGCTGCTGCAGGTTCACAGGATTTATCAGATACTATCCCTTTGGATATTTCTACCCCTGCACGTGGAGCTGCTAGGCCTCCTGCATCCATGTCGATTAAGGCCTTTGCCAGGGCTAAAGCAGCAAAAACTACCAAAACTATGCCTGCTAAGACCCCCCTCTCACAGGCCCAGTTCTAGTTCACAAATGCTTAGTCTAGCAGAGGATCTCATTTCTTTGATCCGGGGATCCCAGCCACATCCAGACAGGGCCTCTCACCCACCTCCAGAGAAGAGGACTAGAGTAGAGCCCCCTGAGCCAGTTACTTCAGATGGCTCCTCTGATGAATCAGATAATTCAGACCCTCCAGAGGCTCCTTTTTCTCCTTATGAGGACTCTGATGCAGAAGAGTCCATTCCTTCTGCCTCTCCGCCTGAGGAATTTTCTTTTGGGGAAACCTTGCATGCTATGAGGGAACAATTTCAATGGCAGGGCCAGGATTTTTCAGACTCTAGGAAAAGGCTTAGAACCTTTTTGCATTTGCCGCAGCATAGGCCTTTAGCCATTCCTCCAGTACTTACTGTTGTGGATGATGCTTTTAATGATGCTTGTACTGCTCCTGATTCTCTTCCTCCGGCCCCTGCTAAGCCCGATAGGTACTACAGGGTTCCGGACACACATTATCATTTGTATAAGGCCCCTTTTGCAGATCCCGAAACTATCTCCCAGGGACCCAAGGCTGTAGCAGCTACCTCTACCAAAAACCCCCTCCCCTCTGAAAGGGAATCTAGGGCCTTAGAGAGATGGGGTAAAAAAGTTTACACTTCTGCTACTCTTTCAGCTAGGGCCTTGAACTGTCAATTCCACATGATCAGGAATTTATGTTAGACCAGTTAACTAAAAAACTGTCCTCGGATGAACCATTAGACAAAAAATCTGTACAGGAAATGGTACATAACATTCAGCAGGTCAGTAATCATTCCTTAAAATGCGGCTATGATGCACTGGAGGCTTCCTTTAGATCAGCCATGACTGGCACAGTGATCAGAAGACATGCATGGTTAAAAGAACAGTCCTTACCAGACCATGTTAAATCAAAGCTCCTAGATGCTCCCATGGATAAGCTCAATTTGTTTGGCTCCCCTGCACAGCAGGTGCTGAAGAAGGTGGAAGAGAAAGCAAAATCTGTCCAGACAGTCAAGGATTTCTTGCAGGTCCAGCCTCCAAGGTTTAGCAGGAACTGGCCTTCCAAGAATTGGTCCTTTCCAGACACCTCCAGAGCTCCGAGAGGCAGGAATAGACACTCAAGAGGCAGGGGTCAATCCAGAGGTGCCTACAGGGGACGTCAGTGGCAGGCTAACAACCAGCGAGGTACAGCCACAAATCCAGCCACCACCACCACTTCCACAGGACAATCACAGTGACTTGGCTCTGTCACCGCCTACCAGGGAACAACTAGAGGCACCCTTAGGCGGGAAGCTAGCCTTATTTTCAGTAAACTGGCATTACATCACAGGAGACAAATGGATTTTACAGACAATAGACCAAGGTTACAGGTTTCACTTCCATACTCTACCAAGGAAGAGAGGAATGCCAAACCTACCTCCAAATCAGAAGACAGAAGCTCTAGAACAAATAACTCACTTGCTAAGGATGACAGCTGTAGAAAGGGTACCATCTATGGAACAAGGGCAAGGATTTTTCTCCAGACTTTTCCTGGTACCAAGAAAAGAAAACCAGTGGAGGCCTATTCTCGACCTGTCCGCTTTAAACACATACCTCATTGTTCCAAAATTCAAAATGCTGACCCTACAGCAGCTTCTTCCCATGCTGGGCAAGGAGTCTTGGCTGGTAACTCTAGATCTCAAGGAGGCATACCTGCACGTCCCCATACGACCAAATTGCAGAAGATACCTCAGATTTCTTGCAGGATCAGAGCATTATCAATTCTCAGCATTGCCCTTTGGCTTATCTACTGCCCAGAGTATTCACGAAATGCCTGGCATCAGTAATTGCACATTGCAGGCTTCAGGGAATTCAAATTTACCCTTACCTGGACGACTGCCTGTTACAAGCGGACAACAAAAACAAATTAACAAAAGATTTGCAAAGGGTCATTCATCTACTACAAGCCCTGGGATACACAGTCAATATAAAAAAGTCCAGGCTGATACCATCCCAAAGGATAACCTTCTTGGGTGCAGATCTGGACACATCAAAACAAATGGCATTCCTGACAGTAGAAAAACAGGAGCAACTCCCTTTCTACTTCATGGCATTAACAAAACAGAACCAGCTAACAGCAAGAAAAGTCCTGCAAGCTCTCGGTTACATGGCATCCTGCATAATATTGATTCCACATGTCAGACTACATATGAGAAAGTTACAGTGGTACCTAAGGAATTTATGGTCTCAGCACAAGCACAGCCTAGAAACCCAAATTCCAGTAATTCCATGCCTGAAGCAAGAATTCCAATGGTGGGCTCAGGCCTGTCAAACAAACAAGGGACTGCTCTTCCACAGCACTCAACCAAGCCAGACCATCACAACAGACGCATCAGACCTCGGTTGGGGGGCACACATGCTGGACAAGTGCATACAAGGCTTATGGACTCAAGACCAGCTGAACCTACACATAAATCAAAAGGAAATGCTGGCAGTAAAACTGGCAATTCAGGCATTCAGACCATTTCTTCGACAGGGTCAACTGCTGATAAGGACGGACAACACCACAGTTATGTGGTACATCAACAAACAGGGAGGCACACATTCATACCCTCTATGCCGGATGGCAATGGACCTCTGGAATGTGGCACTGAGCTTCAACATTCAGTTACAAGCAATTTTTGTGCCATAAAAAGAAAATATACTAGCAGACATCCTAAGCAGAACTGCCATGGATGCCCACGAATGGATGCTGCATCCGGATATCTTCAAAACCATTATAAGGAAATGGGGACTACCAGAAATAGACTTATTTGCATCCCCACACAATCACCAACTGAAAAAATTCTGCACAAGGACGTACCACCCACTTGCTTGGAAAGTGGACTCCCTATCTTTCAGTTGGAAAAACCTGATAGCATATGCATTCCCACCTCTTCCTTTGATGCACAAGGTGCTATTGAAGATCAAAGAAGGCCGTCCAAGGATCATCCTGATAGCTCCAGACTGGCCAAGGCAACATTGGTACCCATTAATGAGGAGTATGTCTCGGGAGCAAATATGGCCTCTGCCCCTAGTTCCCTTGCTGTTAACACAGAACAATTTCAAAACCCTGCATCCAAACCTGAAAACACTGCAGCTGGCAGCCTGGAGCATTGCATAAGACCAAATAACCCAGATTTATCTCAAAGGGTTAGAGTCATTATCTTGGAGGCTCGCAGACCCTCAACAAGAAAAAATTATTCAGTAAAATGGAAAAGATATCTCATTTGGAGTACAGCAAAAGGAGAGAATGTGTCACTGGTAAACATAGCTAGCATCCTGGAATACTTGGCAGAGCTCTTCCACAACGGCCTGTCCTATTCTTCCATTAAGATTCATGCATCAGCCATTTCAGCAGAATACAACTTGGATCCTCCAGTCTTCTCACATCCTCTGCTCAGGCAGTTTCTGAGAGGAATTAAAAATGTAAAACCACCTAGGAAGCCGCCATTGCCAGCATGGGACTTGAACTTTGTGCTAGAAAAGTTGACACTACCTCCTTTCGAACCAGCAGCAACAGCAGAATTACAATACTTATCATGGAAAACTGCTTTCCTGCTTGCAATCACTTCAGCAAGAAGGGTATCTGAGCTACAGGCATTAATGGCAGTACAGCCCTTCCTGATCTTCCATCAAGATAGAGTGTCCATGAGAACTAATCCTACTTTTATGCCAAAGGTGGTCTCCAGGGTATCTTTAAATCAAGCTATCCGCCTACCTACATTCTTCCCCAACCCACAGAACAGGGGAGAAAGACTGTTGCATACCTTGGATGTACATAGACAATTACGTTACTACCTGGACAGGACCAAGAGCAACAGAAAAACTGACCAGCTACTGGTAGTATATGCAACAAGAATGGAAGGAAAAGCAATTTCAAAACAGACAATCTCTAAGTGGATAGGAAATTGCATTAGATTTTGTTACTCCTACCATGGGAAGAAAACTCCAGAAAACATCAGGCCTCACTCTACAAGGGCTACAGCCACTACCACAGCTTTTTTACGAGGAGTGGCTACCAAAGACATTTTAGAGTCTGCTACTTGGAGCTCCGTGCATACATTTGCCAAGCATTATAATTTACCTTTATACTCCAGATCCCGAGCAGGTTTTGCCACTGCTGTTTTGCAAGGGATCTTAACTACACCATAATCTTATTTCTCCTCCTCCCCAGTTTGGCTATGGTATTCTACCCATTTGTAAGGACTGCAGATGCATCCTTGAAGGACATAGTACAGTTTTGTACCTACCATAAATGTAGATGTCCGATAGGCATGCATCTGCAGTCAGGATTACCCACCCTCCTTCCCTCTGTGGTACTCCTAGGGTATTTGCCCATCTTGTAGCTAGCTGGGGGAATCTATTATGGTGTATTTGTTTGTATATATGTACATACATGCTTATTTTTTGTTTGCTCTCTACTATTTGGAACCATTTGCATTTATCCAAATTTAGCCTTCCTAGAGGGCACCTGGCATCTGGGGCAAGAAACACTGAGGAAAATGGTGTCAGCTGATGCCTTTATACCCGAATAACTGCAGCTATGACGTCGGGTGAAGTGTGACACCAGCCGAGGCCAGACCCAGACTTTGGAATCCGGCCGACCGAAGGGCTGCCTGACGACAGGACAACCCATTTGTAAGGACTGCAGATGCATGCCTATCGGACATCTACATTTATGGTAGGTACAAAACTGTACTTTATGGAACGTTTGGTTCTTGGGTACATCAGCATCATCAAGCACCTTTTTCCCATTTTTCTACATGGGGTCAGGGTGTCATGTTAGCTGCTGCCATCTCTCTCAGTTCAGTGCTAAACTCCTGCCTTCTTTGACACTCATGCCTGACTTTCACAGATTTTCTCTCTCAAAATCCATCCGCGTTTTTGCTGGGTGCCCTTGTTTCCTCTTACCTTCTTCCTGTCTGTCAAAAATCATTTTCACCAGATTGTCTTCTGCTCTTTTGCACATGTGCCTGAACCACCATAATCAGTTCTGTTTGATCTTTTCTGCAATTGGAGCTACTTTGGTTTCTGCTGATATGTCCTTATTTCTTTGTCTGTCCCACAGTGTGCACCCTACCACCCGTCTCGGACATTTCATTTCCATCACCTCTGACTTATCTGCTTTTGATTTACTGCCCAGGTTTCTATACCATACAGTAGTACTGGTCACACAACTGTTTTGTACATCTTTTCAATTTCTTTGGGATTCTTCTGCCGTATACTACACCTGACCTTCTGTGCCAGTTGGCTGCAGCCCCTCTGATTCTAGTTTTGACCTCTTCATTCAGACTTCCATTCTCCTCAACCACCCCTCCCAAATACTTGGAAGTTGTTAAACTGTTCCACTGTCTTCCATTCTGTCTCAGTTCTCAGCTTCTTCTGATTTCCCCAACTTGCTGCAATTTCCACTATCTTATCTGTACTTCGTTTCATCCCACGTACCTTCAGTTTTGCATTCCGTTGAACTTTTTGCTCAGAGTCTGCCTGTAATGTCATATCATCTGCATACAGCAGCTTTGTTTGTCTGTCCCCTCTGACCTGTTTGCTAATGTAATCCATCACCAGTATGAGCAGCAGTGAGCTCAGAGCTGAACCCCGATGTATACCTACTCCCACTGGAAACCCCCTCTGTGAGACCGAACACTGCTTGTACTGAGTCATGGCGTCCTTGTATGTAGCCTATACTTATTCTACCAATGTTTCTGGGACTTCGAACCACCGCCGTACTGCCCAAATCAGCTTTCTTGGGACCTTATTGTATGCTTTCTCCAAGTCTAGGAATGCCCAATTGGACCATTTCCTCATTTCTAGCTTCTCAACTTTGTCTCACTGCAAACATCGGGGAGTTGTGCTGCATCCTGATCTGAATCTGAACAGCTCATCCCCCAAGTTACTTTCTACTACTCTTGAGTATCCAGTTATCAATCACCCTCTCCAGAACTTTCATGCAACTTGACAGGAGTTTGATACCTCTGTACTGCCCACAGTGGTGGATGTCCCTTTTGTTCTTGTACACTGGCACTAGTATGCTTATTCTCCAGTCACCTGGGATACACCTTTCTCTCCACACTGCTATGAGTACCCTCAAGAGCCATTTCTCCCCTATCTCACCCAGCAACTTTGTAATGTCTACTGTGAGCCTGATGCTTTCCCTGACTTTCCTGACGTCTTCTGTGGTGGGCTTCTCTTCTCAAATTGTAGGCTGTATTTGGGGCAGTACGTCTTCTGTGGGGTTTTCTTCATTTAGAAGGTACCAGAAGAGCTTTCCATCTGTCTTTGTTGTCCTTTGGGCTAGTGAGCAGGTTGTTGCTGGCATCCCTTAATATGTGTGTCTATCTTTTTTATCTTTCTGTCTTTCCCTTGCAACCTGTTATAGTTTCTTTGTGCCACCTTCTGAATCATTTTCTGGGAGCTGGTATGGTGCTTCTGATGCCCTATTCTTTGGTATTCAACTCTTTTCTTAGCTTCTTTGTTAGCCAGTCAGTATTCCTTCCTGGGCTGGTCCGTATTTTCTATCGCCCACTTTTCCTGCACTCCTTTCTTTTGATGACTTCCTAGACTTCTGCATTCCACCACCAGCTTCCCTTATGTACCTTATTTCTATACCTGGCTCTGTCACATATCTGTTCAGTAGTCCTCACACATGATGTTTTGAGGCACTGCCATTCTTCTTCAACTCCATCTTTTTCCTCCTCCTGTTGGGATGCTAGAGCCCTGAGTAACTCTTTGAACTGTTGCACTTTCTCTCCAGTCAACTTCCAAGTCTTCAGCTTGGTCTCTGTTGATCTTATGGCCTTCTCTGACCACTGCTTTCACCTGATTGTGGCAACTAGTTGTTTATGCTGTGGGCTGACTGTTTCACTGGGAATGACTTTGCAGTCACTGATTCTACCCCAGTGCCCTGTCCTTACTAGGAGGAAGTCTACCTGAGTTGCATGTTGGCCACTTGTGTATGTGAACTTTAGACTGTTTCTTTTTCTGAACTATGTGTTGGCTACTTTCAAGCCATTTGCCATACAGAAGTCTAGAATGGGTTTTCCTTCTTTATTCCTGTTGCCCCACCCACATGGACCCAGGCAGTACTCATATCCTGTTCTTTCTGTCCCGATATGTGCATTCAAGTCAACACCAATTCATGTTGTCCTGCTTTATCTAGTCGGTTCTGCAATGGCTGTATGAATGCCTTGTTTTCCTCACTATCACAACCCTGCCGTGGGGCATAGGCTGAGATTATTAATACTGCCCTATTATTACACTGGAGTCTAATTGCCATGTGTCTGTCACTCATTCTGATGACATTTCTCACTGCCTTCCGAAGCCTGTCTCTCAGCACAATTCCGACTCTTATTTCTAGCCTGTTTTCCTCGACTAGTTGACTCTGGATTCCAAACCAAGTGGCTCTGCTGCACTGCCCTTCCATCTTCTCTCTTGGTTACATAGGGTGTCTTGTCTCCTCTGTACCGTCATGTCATCCACTTCTAAGCTCTGTCCTGTTAGTGAACCTAGCAGGTACATGTAACCAGAAAATGTGTGCATTATTACAAAATTCTTTGGATGGAGGGTTAGAATGTGATTATGCAATCATATATCAGTCTAGATGGTTACCATTTTCTGAAACATATACATGCATGAGACTGTGCCCATTACATACTACATATATGCAGATATTATACACCCATTGTGAATGTGTGTGTGTTTATAAGAATATATACATTTATTATGTAAATGTATGTGTGCATAAATGTTTATGGAATTATGACATTTCCACAATGAATTATAATATCATTCCTCACATAATCAAACTTAAATATTCATTTCATAAAACATTGGGGGGGGGGGGGGGAGTCGAAATGGATCTTTTTTTTTTTTTTTTTTTGGAGGTGGCAAGCCATAGGGTCACAAGACTAATATCATTCTTGTGGCCGCTGCATTCATTTCTCACCCTAAAACAGCAGGATATCTGCCACAATTCCTATCCCTATGAATGTTTTCACTGCAAATATTACCTTTGTGCAATAGCCTACGGTCAATACATCCATTCCTGATCCCAGAACTGTAGGAGCTCCGCCACAATGCCCACCTCTGCAGAAGTTTTCACTAAGCATATTGTCATTTGCAGTGTAACAAAGTTTAACATAAAGAAACTTGCTGTGTATTAACTATCAAATACATGCCTGCCCTTTGTTGGAAAGTGGCTTTGTCATTCCCCCCCAAAGGAGTAATATTTGCACTCTAAGGACCACTTACTAAGTTGTAACTCCTAAGTAGTTAATCGTTAGTAATGAGTACTAACCCTGATGCTACTGCTTCCCACACTGTAACCCTGCACCTCACCATAATAAAAGCCTTCCCATAACACTAATACTAAACAAAACACACTAGCACACAAAAATGTACAAACAACACTTCATCTGTCTATTACCTAACCCTGATACTAACCATAAAATACACACACTTGCAAGCAAACGTACAACAGCTATCCCTAACCTATCCAGTACCCTATCCATAAACTCACAAAACACACGCAATAACACTCACCCCCTCCAACACCACACACCTATATCGAAAAAACATACCATTAATTAAGGAACAACCCCCTGTATTTGTCAAACAAATGGATGTTCAGCAAAACACAGGTGAAGTGTGTGTCTGTGTATGTATACTATGTAGATTATATAACATGAGAACCGTAATGGTGAAAAAAGCCTTATGACTATATTGTAAGTGTATGAATGTGTGTGTATGTATGCATGTGTGTGTATAAGCCTTATGACTATATTGTAAGTGTATGAATGTGTGTGTATGTGTGTGTAATAGCTGTTTTCAGTACAGAATGTCTAGAAATATCTTAGCCTTTTTTTTTATATTTATTTATTTATGTTTTGCAGTTTCCAAGGCTTACTCTGACTTGATGCTTTTCCAGAAGAAGCATGATATTAATCCATTAAGGGGATTTTTGGTGCCCATGGTGCAGGTGTGTACTGAAGACAACCTGTTAGTTCCTCTTTTACTTATATGCATTAAAGTGATTTGACAATATTCAGATGTGCTTAACGGCATCCAATCAATTAAGTGCCTCAAAACATTTTCCACGCTATTACTTGTGATATTCTTCAATGTAAACTTTTATTAAAGTCATGGCCCTAATAAATATAGGTTATCCCGGGGTGATGTCACCTTCAGGATAGTGTGAGGTACATCCATAGACTTTAATGGACACATCATCTTGCATGTGTGAACTGCTCTGAAACCAATGAACATACATCACAAAAAAAAAAAAACTATGCTTAAAAGTTTTTTTTTTAATACTGAAAAAATGAAAATGTTAGCAGATGGGAGAAAAGATGGGATTGGCATTTTATGTACCACATACCATGTTGCACAGGTAAAATCATTTTCATTGGCAAATCACTTAAAGTATAAACATGATATCTGTTATTGTATTGTTTAAATTATATCTATAAAAAGTATGCTTGAAAAACACTCTAATTGCAGGGGTTTTTCTCTACACTTTTAGCTTGTTGTTATGTTTTAATTTTTGACATTTTTAATGAACTATTTGCCTGTTTTCGTTATCCACTTATCCGGTTTAGGATCATGATGAACTATAGCTCGTCCACGACCAGCAGAAAGGTTAAGGCAGGAAACGGTCCTGCACAGGTCACTCTCCCATACTCATAAGAACCTTTTAGGCATTCAGTCCAATATTTTTTTAATTTCAAAGGAGTCCTGTTCCCTTAACTAAAACCAGGGAAGATTTGCAAACGCCACACTTAAGACAGCTCAAGCTTGCTGCTTTAAGCTGTAGCTATTATATATATATATATATATATATATATATATATATATATGTACACACACACACACATATATATATATATATATATATATATATATATATATATATATATATATATATATATATATATATATATATATATATATATATATATATGTATATGTATATATAAAAAACACATCCATCCTCAACCCCTCAGGGTCTCACTTCAGCAGTGACAATCATCTCAAGCCATCGTTTTACACCACCAGGTGGCTAGCCCTGCTGCGGTAGTTCATTTGTACCACACACACACACAGCTATGACCAGTTTAGAGTGTCCAGTCCACCTACCGCATGTCTTTGGAATGTACCTGAGCACTCGGAAGAAACCCACATGACTGCAGGGAAGACATGCATACTCCACACAGAAGGTACCCCAGCTGAGAATCAAACCACTGAATGTCTTGCTGTGATGCGACAAAGCTAACCGCTCCACGACGGACACACACACCTTTTGTTATGTTGATTGTAGGCACATCTTACAAAAAAGATAATTGTTTTCTCTTGAGATTTCTAGAAGGGCATAGTAGACTTAAAATCAGTTTAACATTTCTTTCAGCAGTCTTGCCTAGTTTAACTAACAACTTGCATGTGAAGTCCATATATATGTGTTTTTTAAACATTACTTGGATTGCCATAGTATTCATCACTTTACTGTTTAATACTGTCCAGGTCATTTAATCTCAGCAGGGAGCCATTCTTGGAACCTGAAAAACTAACAGCAAAAAATCAGCTTGCATAACCGTTGTATTTTGAATATCTAATTAAAAAAAAAATTCTTTGTTATGTTATGTAGCTGATCATGACTTGTTCAAGCACTGTTACTCTCTTTTTTAAACTGTTCAGCAAATTTTTTTTTTTTTATAGTCTGTATTGTCTGTCTCTGTGTTTTAGCCATCACTTTTTCCTTTAACTCATTCACTCCGGAGCAGCTCAGAGTATGCTGACTGCTCACTTCCACCATATTAACAACAGTGCAGCCTGAGCTGTTTTTCTGATAATCCATTTGTAACACCATACAGAAAAAAATGTTCATAACTCTTTAACCATAACAGCTAGACTAAAAATGTAAATGCGAAAGTTGTTCAGCAGACACTGCTTTCCAGAGGTATAAATGTTGATAGTGTGCATCTAAATCATTATGAAATATTTGCCACAGAATGCTGATATTATGCATATTTTTTGCCCTTTTGGTAAAACAAATCACAATATCTCTATGAACCTGCCATGTAGACCCCTACAATTTCTGATTAATTGCTTTGTATGAATATCAGCTTTAAAAAGATACCTTAGTCAGTAATGTGTGATGCTCCGTTATTGAGATATTCACAAAAATATGAATACTATTATATTTCTCATAATCTGATAAGTAACAAAGCGTAATATCTCATCACCTGTAACAGACAGACACTACATATCAGTGTAGAAGTTATGCGGCTCAGTGTCAGCTTCAAAATGAGGTATTACTTAGCATGTTGGCATGTTCCCTAATAAAG
This sequence comes from Protopterus annectens, assembly GCF_019279795.1. Lineage (NCBI taxonomy): Eukaryota > Metazoa > Chordata > Ceratodontiformes > Protopteridae > Protopterus > Protopterus annectens. The sequence goes on along the minus strand of NC_056750.1, from coordinate 284,396,821 downwards.
TTAATAATGTAATATGAAAAATATCATATTTCTCATAACCTAAGTCTTAAACTGTGATCTCTATATGTGTACAGCATACAGTCACAGTTCTTTTTTTCATCTTGTAAGTACTAATACCATCTTTAAAATGAGGTATTACTTACCATGTTGACATGTTCCCTGACAAAGTTATTCACAAAGTATGACAAATGTCATAATTCTCATAACCTTAGTCATAACCGAACTGTGATGTGTACACACCATACATACACACTTTTCCATCTTTTAATTACTAATACTGTATTCAGTATGAGGGAATACTTATCATGTTCACTGACAAAGTTATTTACCAAATTATGAAAAAATGTAATAATTCTCATAACTTTAATCCTAAACAAACTGTGATGGGTACATATGTGCACCATACATACATGGTGTTTTTTCCATCTTATAATTACAAAAAAAGTCTTCATGATGAGGTACTACTTGGAATGTTAACATGTTCCCTGACAAAATCGGTTACCAAAGTATGAAAAAAAATTGTAATACTGCATACAGGCAGTTATTTTAGCATCATAAGATGAGGTTTTAGTTAGCATGTTGACAGGTTCCTTAGCATACTTTTACAACTAAATATGAAAAATATCAGTGGCATTCAAAAACATATGGAGTGTCCCACACCTGTGCTTGCAGTGTGATAATGAATTTTACTGATGTGAATAACAGTGACAGCTGCCAATTGTTTTACCTGACAAATGATAATTACTCAGTGTTACATTGTAACTGTACAAATAATGTGATAATGGCCTGCATGTCTTTACTGCAAGATTCTGAATTCTGTTACAAAGGTGATACTTGCTCCATATAACCTTTTGAGCAAACATTCATTACATTCATGGTCCAAGTATTCTATAAGATTTAGAGAGTGTTAACAAACAAACAGACTAAGAATAAGCAAGGAGTTTGTGGAGAGTGTTTTTGCAAGTTATTTGCATATTTAAGACAGAGTTGCATATAGCTAAAACTAGAAAGAAAGAACCTGTAACCTTATAAATCCTCTAATGTAAATGTAACAAATTTAATAAAATTAACAAATTTGTGCAAAATTGTACGCCTTTTGAGGCTTAATCAAAAAAAGAAGGCTTTAAAAAACAAAGAACATCACAACATTCAAATACACATGACATCAGAACATTATCTAAACAAAACTGTTTTTAACTCTTTTATTAACTAGTGATTTTTTTTTTTTTGAATTGTGGTTGAGGTGGTCCCCAAAGGGAAACATTATTAAATTATTAGATTATTATTGATTAAGAGACAAACATTATTAAATAAATCTAATAAATAAAAAATAACAAATGAATATGAATAAATGACATGATTTTAAAGCAAAAAAATATTAAAAGCAAAATTAGCATGATTATTTTACATACAGTTTTTTTTTTGAAAGTTTTTGGTTGAAAACATTCATATAGTTGTTCATTTCAGAGTAGCAGCAGATACTAGATTACAATTACAATATTTTTATATACTTATACTTTATTTTATATATTTTACTCAAGTTTTAATTTCTCTTCTTCTCAAATTAAACTTTAATTCATCAACACTGCTAAGGACACTTTTCAGAACTTTTTTTCAATTTTTTTTTTTTTTTTTTAACTTTTATTTATTTATTATTTGTTTTTTTATTTTTTTTTTTGTGATAAAAACATTTTTTTGAATCATCATTTGGGGTGGTGGTTAATAATTAAAATTAACTTTTAATTAAAAAAAAATTCATTTGTGAGCATCTTCTTTTTATATTTAAACACCAGGTTTTTTTCTCGGTTTATTTTTGCATTTTTCATGCTGAAAGGATATAGAGCTAAAATGTGTGTGTGTTTTTTTTTTTACACGTATTGTCTGGAGTATTGTGGACCTTTTTTTGTTCTATGCCCAATAACGCTTCTTGTTGTGTGTACGTTGTGACTGGGTGCTTTCATTTTGGTTACTTGTTCAGCCGGCACCTTCCTTTCCTACTTGGTTATTCTATAAGACTGAGTCATTACCATCTGTCAGACAAAGCCAGGAGTAGTACTATAAAGTTGTATAACATTTATATATTACCTAGCTATTCCTGTCATCTAAATTCTAGACATGACTGACAAAAGCAACAAAAAAATAATTACAGGATGGTTATTCACATATTCTCTTGTACGTGGCAGCACTCTCTCTCTCTCTATATATATATGTATATATATATATATATATATATATATATATATATATATCTATATAAAAAATGTGTGTGTGTGTATATATATATATATATATATATATATATATATATATATATATAATGTATATGTGTGTGTGTGTGTGTATTTATATATCTGTAAGTATACACACACACGTATACAGGAAGAAAATAAATCTGGTTTAAAATTACCCTTTCAGCAGTCTGTCCAAGTATGCACAAGCACCAAAATAAAACATCTCCCCAGTGACTTCTTCAGCAGTCTGCCCTAATATGCACAAGTCAAGTCAAGTCAAATTTTATTTATATAGCACCTTACAGACATAAAAATGCCACCAAAGTGCTTCACAAAATACAATAAATACAACATTAAACATAAGCAATCATCCCACACTATTAAAAGCTAACTCATAAAAGTAGGTTTTTAGCTTTGATTTAAAAACTGCACCAGAATGCAAGATTTCCATCACCAACCCCTTCAGCAAATATTTCCCCCAATGCATTTTCAATAACTGGAATATGTCGCAACCAAAAATACATACAATGACTACTACAAACTGGACTACCCCAAATCAACTGTGAGGTCTGACAGTGCCCTATATGTAAGGCATAGATCGATCCTCAAAAGCTTGTAGACAAAATGGCGAAATTTTGCCTTGCTGATTTTTCTTTCAGCAACATGACAGAGAATGAAATTGGTGGCATCCATTATGACAGTGAAGCTAGGACAAACAAAAATGTGAAAGCCATCTGATAAAAAAAAAAGAATATAAAGAAAATAAGTTGATATTAAGATGATCTGCATGAGAAACGGGAGAAACATCGCAAGTCTGAAGCTCTGAGTCATTATCAGTTTGTCTAGTGTTGGCAGCAATCTGCTGCATACAAGTACCCTTTATGATGTTAGCAGACAAGGAGGGCTTGAAGTGGTGAGAAGCAGATGGGACTGTCACTTGGCAAAAAGGAAGAAGCAATTCCTGGCTGCTGAAGGTCAGCAGCAACAGCAAAACATCCATCTGCATGAGAAACGGGAGAAACATCGTAAGTCTGAAGCTCTGAGCCATTATCAGTTTTTCTAGTGTTGGCAGCAATCTGCTGCATACAAGTACCCTTTATGATGTCAGCAGGCAAGGAGGGCTGGAAGTGGTGAGAAACAGATGGGACTGTCACTTGGCAAAAGGAAGAAGCAATTCCTGGCTGCTGAAGGTCAGCAGCAGCAGCAAAACATCCATCTGCATGAGAAACGGGAGAAACATCGCTAGTCTGAAGCTCTGAGCCATTGTTATCGGTTTCTCTAGTGTTGGCAGCAATCTGCTGCATACAAGTACCCTTTATGATGTCAGCAGACAAGGAGGGCTGGAAGTGGTGAGAAACGGATGGGACTGTCAGTTGGCAAAAGGAAGAAGCAATTCCTGGCTGCTGAAGGTCAGCAGCAGCAGCAAAACATCCATCTGCATGAGAAACGGGAGAAAGATCTCAAGTCTGAAGCTCTGAGCCGTTGTTATCGGTTTCTCTAGTGTTGGCAGCAATCTGCTGCATACAAGTACCCTTTATGATGTCAGCAGACAAGGATGGCTGGAAGTGGTGAGAAACAGATGGGACTGTCACTTGGCAAGAGGAAGCAGTGATTCCTGGCTTCTGAAAGTCAGCAGCAGCAACAAAACATCGATCAGCCAAAGAAACAGATGGAACAGCGCAAGGCTGAATTACAAAGCCATTTTTAACGGTTTTGCAAGTAGGAACAGAAATTTGTTGCAGACAATTATCTTTGGCGATGACAGCTGGCAATGAAGGTTGGGAAATACTAAAGGGATATGGATTTGTCACTGTACAAGTGAAAGCAACATCTGGTTTCTGAGAGGCAGCAACAGTAAAAAAGCATCTGTCTGTGGGCTGCGAAGTGATTGACTGAGTTATAGCTGCAGCCCTTGCGAAAGAAGGAAGTTTGCCAGTGTCCATGATGCCGGCCTGCCTTGATAAAGTGGAAGCTTGTGATGAAGCATCCCCAATAAATAATCTGTAGATGTTGATGCCAGTCTTGAAGAGTTAACAGAGCAGGCAGCAATTTCAGGAGACATTGCATAACATTTTTTTCTTACCATAACTAATGTACAATAAAAACAGAGTAAATAGAGCCAGAAAATGCTTCATAATAGACTTTTTAAGCCATGTGATCTCTTCTCGCTTGTGGAAGGCACTCTGGGGTAACAGCTTACAATTTGTATCTTCTCATGGCGCGCTCTGGTTTAAGCACACAGGCACCATGTGAAGATACTCAGGGTTAATGAGTTAAGATGCATGCATTGGCTCTCTCTGTTTATCGAACTATATGGCACTGTGATGTAGTAGTAAGATTTATGACTCACAGATCAAGTTCTTGAATTCAATCCTGACTTGTGGTCATTGTCTCTAGAGGTTTTCATGTTCTCCCCTTGTATGTGAAGTTTTCTGTGAGAACTCCTAGTTTCCTCTCATCTCCCCAAATCATGCTGTTTGATTGGATACACTGAGCTGTGCCAGTATAAGCTTGGTCTCACAGGCCCGAGTTGTAGTTGAAAATGGGCTGAGAAAGATCAGTTCACCTAACCAGGTAATAAATTAAAAATGAAATTGTGACCTTATGGAGAACAAGAATATAGTCTTGCAATAACTGGCCAAATAGTTTCTTAAAAGGGTGTTCCCCTCTGAAGAAACCCCTCATTTTTTCATCTTCATGGCTGACAAGCATACCTGTTTGCCGTTTGAGCATGCTAGCTTACTAACTTTGAAGTTTGTATTTTAGGAGGTGCTTTTGCTTGTACCCTTTTCTTCTGCTTGTGTATTAAAGGAATTGCAGACCCTTATTTGAAAGGTGGTTTTGCTTTATAGGGGAACTTTCATTACTATTTGGATATCATTATTGTTTACATGCAATTTCGTGGTCTGTTTGACTGTGTCTTTATTGTGTGCTGTTGAAGGCTTCAAGCTATCAACATTTTTGTGATGGAACAATCATTCGATCATTGGATTGACTATCACATAACCAAGAGTATATGTAGGCTTTTTTTTTTTGCATTAACGGACATTTTGTTTTGGACTTTTTTTCATATACAGACAAGTTGTTTTTTGGATATCATCTTTGTTTAACCATGGACTTAATAATGTTCAAGTAAATTGTACAAGCCAATACCTTTTTGAGTATGTGATAAAATAATTATTTTTACAGCTGAAATATTTTTTCGTTATGGGTACATAACAATACTGGGAAACATATGTTAGTGATTTTCATGTTTTCTTTTGATATTTAGCATTTTTTAACCCAGCACCTTACATTTATTCATTCATAGCCACACCTACTTCCCTCCCTGGTCAGTTTTGTCTCCATTGCTTTAGTAACACACACTTCCTATTTCCACCCCATAGCAACCATCAGTCACCTCTCCCTTCCCTCCCATAACCTATATTCTCATCTGCTCCTCCCTAAACATACAACTCACCTGCCCCTGTAAATTACTCAGCCACTATCATACCTACTCTTACTAGCCCTATCTCACCATGCTTTCGAAACCCTCATCCTTCTCTATTCAACTACTACTACTTCTCTACATATCCTATATCTACTACCTCACCCAGCCATTTAACACTAACCACTCACCATCCTTTCATATAACCAACCATCTTACCTCACCACTGTTATACCCACATATCCCAGTATCTCCCAGCCTATATCCCATAAAAAACTATCTACTCTTTCCCTATAAACTTATTACTCCTCATAAGTACCCTACCCCCTCAGTAGCTAACAAAACCCTTACAAATCTAATAAAGCTCAACCTAGATTCTAAGCAGTCCAAGTACCTCTCCAACCTAATCCTATATTTAACTACCATTCTACTATCTGGAGATATACACCCTAACCCAGCCCCCCACCTCCCCTCTACAGATAAATCCATCCTACGTACCCCTTTAAATGCCCAAAATATAGCTAACAAAATCCCTAATCTCCATGCCTGGCTCAAACATAATAAACCTGACATCCTGTCCATCTCTGAAACTTGGTTAAAACCCCACATAAAACATTCTGAAATAACACCACTCAACTATTCTATCATTAGAAAATATAGAACCCACAAAAAGGGGGAGGAGTAGCTCTCCTATACTTATCCTCCTTATCAGTTACTCCCTATAACAAACCTACTCCCCCCTTCAGTAATGCTGAATTACTCCTAGCACTACAAGTTAATAAACACAAACACATATGTATAGCCTCCCTTTACACCCCCCCCCGTGACAATATTTCTACACTGAAGGACATCCTCTCCTGGCTTTCTACCAATATTAGCAATGAAACAATTCTTGGAGACATGAATATCACTTGGTCCTCCATTCAGTCTCCCACAAACCCACTAAACATCAACCTCTACAACTTCTCTCAGCTAATCAACTCCATAACCCAGCCCTCAAAAAACCTCCCCAGTGGTAGTACCCTAGGCTGGATTTTAGTCTCTCACCCCCATTATTTCTCTGACAGTGGCACCCTTCCCGATCCCCTTAGTGACCACCTACCCACATTCACATATAGACTTCCTTCACCCTAACATCTTACTCATAATTATATTACTGTTCGCTGCCAAAAAAAACTTCAACCCTACTACCTTTTCTAACTCTCTAAAAGCAATAAACTGGAACACACTAAAAACTCTACCCCTGGAAAACGCAGTTGCCCACTTCAACTCAACTTTCATAAACCTCTTAGACCACCATGCTCCCATAAAGACAAAAAGAACAAAAACCAAAACTGCCCCTTGGTTAACCAAAAACACACTGGTGACCATGCGCCTCAGAGATAAAGCCTGGACATATTACCAGAAAAATAAGACCCCCCCACTTATATTGAATACAAAACACAGAACTACTTCTTCATACTCCAAAACAACCATAAAACAAACTCTCAAAAATTCTGGAAAGGAATCTCTGCCCTCCTTAATCCCGGCAAAACAGATAACCCCAGCCCAGAACCTAATGCACCAGACAAATATTTGGCTAAACATTTTAACCCTTTTTTTTTTTTTTTTTTTTTTTTTCATTGACTCTATTTCCAAACTAACCTCATACTTCTCTAACACCACCACATCCTCCACTTCACCCCCCTCCTTCTCTAACAACACTACACCCCCACTTCTGCTTCTCCTTCCATTTCTTCTCCATCATCACCACCCTTAAATACCCTCTCTTCCCAGTCTCCACCTTTCTCATTAAAATCTATACCCACATCTACCATAAAAAAACTCCTTCAGAAACTGAATCCGTGATCTAATGCGCAAGATAACATTCCTTCGTACTTTCTTAGCATAGCTGCCGAAGCCATTGCCTACCTGATTAGCATTCTAATCAACCGTTCTATCCAAGAAAGTTTTGTACCCCAAATTTGGAAAAAAGCTATTATCATACCTTTGCATAATGGTGGCAAAAATAACAATATCACTAATTTCCGTCCCATCGCCATTCTATCTCCCATCTCTAAACTCCTAGAAAAGTGTATCCATCTACAACTCTTACCCCACCTCATAGACAATCACCTACTAACTCCCACATAACATGGTTTTAGACCCAGTCACAGCACTATGACCGCCCTTCTTTCCTTCCTAGAAACTGTGAATAAAGCCCGGGACTCTGGCCACATTGTATCTACCCTCCTACTTGACCTCTCTAAGGTCTTCAACACTATCTCTCATAATCTTCTTCTAACTAAACTCTCTAAGCTTAACCTCTATCCCCCTCCTCTCACACCTGGTTCACCAGTTACTTATCCAATAGATATCAAGCAGTCAAATGGAAAAAAGCCACCTCCTCATTCCTTAACACCCGAAATGGAGTTCCCCAGGGATCCATACTGGGTCCCCTCCTCTTTAATATATTTATAAACGATTTCCGCCACTGCATCCCTTTCAGAAAAATTATCCAATATGCAGATGATTCAACTATTATCTGTTCTGCCATCTCCATCCCTACTTTCCTAAAGCTTACACAAGATGCGTTCTCAACCACCGAACAATGGATGAAAAAAATCACCTAGCACTCAATGCCTCTAAAACCAAATTAATGGTATTTACTCTGTATAAAGCCACCTCTTTCAATGTTAGCCCATTCTCTATCACTAGACATAATAATACATCTCTCGAATTGGTATCAGAGGCGAAATTACTAGGGGTCCAAATTGACAATCGGCTTAAATTCAACTTCCACCTACAAATAAATATAAAAAAAAACCCCACCAAACATTTGGCATGCTCTATCGAGAAAATCGTTACCTCACCCCCTCTACTAAATTCACTCTCTCTACCACATTTCTCATCCCTTCCCTCCTCCATGGAGCCCCACTCCTAACTAACCTACAATCTAACCTTAAAACACAACTCTCCTCTTGCTGTAACAAAATTGCCAAGTTCGCTACCAGCCATAAGTCCTCCACCCATCACTGTATATCTCTCCACAAACTAAAATGGCTAGAACTATCCAATCATCTCACCTACACTCAACTTACTCTTGCACACAAGCTCATTTTCAGCCCCTCCCTTTGTCCCTCCCTTTCCTCTGCTTTTAAAATGCACCTCCCTGATAGGTTTTGGTTGTTAGATCTTAGCAGTCTAATAGAATTGTATAAACCAACTCGTCCCTCAGGTAAAAATCTCCTATCCTATGGTCTTGCACGTCTCTGGAACTCCCTTCCACCATCCATCTGTACCACCTCAAACCACTTTTCATTCAAAAAAATCTCTTCACTCACATCTAATATCCCAGTGGGAATGCTCCTGCTCCCACCCCACATAATCTCCTCCACTCTTTATACTAGCAACATCCATTTCACTTACTCTCCTAACTCATACATCCTGCTCTAGCATGTACCAAGCTATTTACAATGAATATATTAGAATGCACCTCTTAAGTGCAAGGTTCCTTAAGATGTAATGGCTTCTCAGTATTCATATCGTAATGTTTTTCACTAGTCTGTAGTATTTGTAATGATTGTAACCTAAAACCTTACTGTAATCTTGTTTGTTTTTTGAGCTTTTCTCCACAGGACTCCATTGAAAACTGGTTCATCTTGGCCCAATGGACTGTTCTGGTAAACCAACTGCAAATAAAATAAATAAATAAATTATGTGTAGGGAGCAGTATCTGCTTTTTCACAATGACATGATGTCCATCAGAGAATTGAGCCACACATCATTCAGAAGGTGTTTTTTGAATTGTTCCTAAAACTGTCCATTAATGTATTGGCTTTCTTTGCAGGTGCAGAAAGGAGAGAGAACATTGCTCAACTTGAGTAAATGACAAAAACTCTGGTGTTACCTCAAATGGATGCATGAATGTAGAATGATGAGCTTTTCATCTCTTTTCTCTCAAGAGCAAAAGACTTGCTGCCAAGTATACATTTTCCAAGTGAATTGCCATTGATTTTCTTTATTGTTATTGGACAGTCTACCAACCACTGGAAATGCTGTCAGTGCTTACTATACAGGCAAATTTTAGCTTTGCTGAGTCTTTCTTCTGAGCCCAGTGAAGGTTTAAGACCATAAAACAAAATTCAAAATATAAACTCCACCCCATGGAGCAGAGGGATAGAGCCCTGAATCCACTCCAAATGACATGCATTTGACTGGTGGCCCAGGAGCTGTAGGTTGAAGGCAAGGGAAAATGAGAGTGAGCAGCCAAATGGATCATTCCTCCTGGGGGTAGGGAAGCACTTTGTCTCGCTGTATTGGCAATTGCTGCAACATGAAGGGCTTAGTGAGCCACATACTGCAGGCAGTGTGCCAATCAGACAGGAGATTGCCATGTTGGAAAGTGTAATGGGGGATATGGCAGTTCTGAGACTTTGCATACTGGCCATTTCCCTGACACCTGACTCTTGCCTCCACCATGGAACTAATGAGCCAGAGAGCTTTCATCTTGAGGAAAACTATGCAAATACAGCCAGTAATATAAGCAAATCATGTGACCTTTAAAAATAAAAGTCACAGGAACCACAAGCAAATCTGTGAGGAGAAAATATTAATGATCAAACTGAAAAAGAAGAATTTAATTGGATTTTATGTCTGGGAGCACACATTGCACCTGGGCTAAATGGCTATGTGTCTTTAAGATCCTTATTAAAAGAGTACCATAAATGAGCTTGCTTGTATCATGTGACTATGCCATTATTTAAACAGAGATGCTGTTATCCACCAGTATGCTTGAATATTTTTACTAGCATTTTTACTAGTGGTTTTAAGTGTTTGTAGTGAATAAACTGGATTTGCTTGTTGATTGCATCTTGATAGAGGGAAGGAATGGTCATTTGGGTGCAGCATGGGTGAGCCATTGAGATGATCCTGGTGACAAAAAAAAATACAAAGGTTTAAATATCCAGTAATTAACTATATGCTGGAACCTGTTGTGTCCTCTAAGAGGTTGTCTATCAGAATAATTCATAGTCGTAAAATTAGAGGCAGTAAACCAGAAGTGTGGATGCTATTTGAATGGCATTTATGTGCTAAGAGTTGCAAAATCATTAACACATATCTTGCTGTTTAGTAAATGTGCTTTTAGTTTATATTAAACAGTTCTATCAAACAAAAAATGTGATAGCTATCACTTTGAGCTCACAGGTTCTTTCCCAGAAGAGCCCTCCTCACAGGGAATCTGTTGTGACTACCCCAGAATCTCCTTCTGAAAGGGACTGTTAGAGGTTGTCCCATTTTTTTGGAACATGGAGGAGCTCTTTCTGCCCCTTCTTGATTTAAAAATGAACATATAGCTTTTTCCCCATCTGGATCTCAGTGACCTCATACAGTACATCTGATTCTGGGTGGTGACTCTTAAAGTGAGGCGCAGTGGTGTCACACTGGAAGTGATGGATGTCTTCTGATATTTCGGCATGTGGGTTATCACGCAGGAGGTTCCTCCAGTTTGCTCTGAGTAGGCATAAGTTGAAGTTCAGAGTACTGCTATTTGGGTTTTCTCTGCGGCCCAAAGTATTTAATAAGAGTTGGCAAGTGTAGCCGAAGCCTTGCAAATTTAGGACTTCCATGTTTTCCTTTAATTGCTGACTGGGTCCTGACATCTCTGTCTATGGACTTCACAGAATTCTGATTGCAGTGGATCTTCCTCTAGATGCAGTTCCTGTAGGTAACAGTAAATTTAGAAAACACTTCTATAACTCCTTATAGGATAGCATCTTATTTGTGTAGCTTATCTTTCTCTCTCCAGTGCTACTTATTTCTGCCCTGGGAGGGAGCCAAGGCGGTCATGATTTTGACTTGTTGGCTAAGACCAAACCACATTGTGAAGATTAAGCTGCATCTTACTAATCCCTCATATTTGAATTGACAGCTAGTTCATTGTATGGTATTTCAAGAAGGAAGGGAGCATGTGGTTTGTACCACTTCTGCAGAGAAGCAGTACTAATATAGCAGCTGGCCATAGATAAAGGGCTTCTCTCTTTTAGCAGCTGACATCTCATTGTAGAGAGCAGACTGGTAAATTTCTCTGAACTACCCTTCAAGACCTCTCTTAGTGCAATGGATTCAGAGGCCATGGCTGGTCAGGGACTTGTTGAAAGTGGGGTATTCCAGTGATCTGCCTTTCTGCTCCTTGGAAGGATGTGGTTCTCTCCTTATTTTGCTTAGTGCAGCAGAGTAAATTGAGATAGCAGTGGATATGTTTCCCATTCCATGGCACTGTAAATGCTGTTACTTTCTCCTAACATTTATGTTGATTCCATACCTCACTGTTGAGTTCAGAGAAGAAAGACAAAACATATGTGGCTTCAGATACAAGAGTCTCTGTTAGTACAGCTAATTATCCTTGTCTTTGCCAAGGATGTCTACAGTGGCTGATACAGCATCCATCTTCACCTCAGGGTCTGGCTCCTGTTGTAGACCCCTTGCTTCTACTAGATCTTCCAGCTTGATTTTCACAAATTATTGAGACTGCTAGAAAGCCATCTACTTTGTAGGGTTATGCCTCCAGTTGGAAGCAGGTGTCGGTGTACACAATTCTGTACCCTGTATCCCAGACTGGTTTGTTTGAAGTTGATTCTGATCTGTCCCAGATTTCTGTATGATTTTAGCCTCAGTTATTCTGCAGTCATGGTGCGTGTGTACAGTATTTCTGCTGGTCACAATTGTTGCTTGTTGCTCAGCAATGTCTAGCTGAACATTTCCAATAAACGTTCTCCCTGCTATGGGATGTGAATGTTTTGATAGACAGGCTTGTATGTCTATTGTTTGAGCTTTTTATCTCAGAAGTGCTGAAGTTATTCTGTTGCAAAACACTGTTCCAGGTACTTGCCACTTGTGCTGCAGGATGTCTGAGGTTCAAACCCGTTAGGATGTAGGGAGATATAATTTGTCCAACAACGGCAGCTGAGGTCAGCTAAAAAATGACTGCTTTTTCATTTGTTTGGTATTCCTTGATTCCACTTATTTGATCGGTTTTTAGAGATGTAATTTGTCTTTCACAAGGATTTAGTGTACTTTAGGATTAACTGTCATTTCTTTCCAAAAGTATTTTTTTTAACTGTCTCTGAACCATTCTTTTCATCTGCCTGCTTCTTAATAGGGCAGAAAAGTGAGCCCTTCATACTTTTAATGGGCAAATATGGTTTTGGCTTTACAGAAATGGGTGTACAAGTTCAGGAAAACTGAACATTTATTCTCCTTTGCTCAAAGGTCAGAAGGAGCTTACTTTTGCCAGACAAGCCCTTTCCAGATGCATCACCAGCTGCGTAGTCTTTTGCATTTAGGGGGTTAATCACCCACTGGAAAATGCAGTCAAAGCCTGTTCCAGGAGTGGCTGTCATCAGTGCATACATCAAAAGTGTCTTCCATTACAGTCATCTGCGTAACTGCCACCTCATCTTTGGAACATAGATTCACCAAGCATTATTGTCTTAGCTGTGCTTCCATGATTTGCCCTTCCATTGGTACAGTTGTTCTTCAAATATCATCCTTCTGAATCTTGGTTTATGGCCTATTCACCATCTTCTTCTACCTTGGTTGTACTGCTTGGGAATTCAGCTAGCCATAAGACCTTTCACTGATGGTCCTCTGTGTTACATGTAACAGATGCATTCTTACTGTCAGCTGTTGTACAACAGGGTCATCCTCGATGGGTCACAGATGTGTTTCTTCAGTTTCCAGTCCACTGTAGGTGGACTGCATTGACTGAGTTGTACATATGGTGGATAAGTATATAGTTGTATATTGTTTGTTAGCATGGCATATAACAAATTTTAATTCTTTCTTGATTTGTAGAAAGGTGCATGTTATTGGCCGAGATGAATTGATGGGTTCTGGGCTAGGTTTTTGTAACTAGCTGGCATGTTACTTCATGATGTCATTGCACCTACTGCATATTCTAAGAAGAATGCCAATTAGTGGCTGATAGAAAAGATAAAACCAGCCATAAGGACTGATAGAGGAGAGTTCTTTTGAGTCAGTTGCAATGGTAAGAATGTATCTGTTTCTATTCCTGGAGTCTGACTAATCTTAGTAATATGCACTGTCACTTGCAAAAGGAGTGACTGTTTTATAGCAAGATGCTTGTTGAGCCAAAGCATTTTATTCTACCATTCTACAAGTTTGAATGCTATGCCTGTGAATGAAAGTTTAGATTTCAGTTTGTAATTTTTCCAGACTCTGTTATACAAGACTGAGAGTCAATCATCAGAACATTCTTTTGGTGATCATAACTCATTGAAACTCCAGAGTAAGGTGCACTAAATGGCAAAGCAGAAATTGACTGATTTTTTTTTTTTTTTTTTGCAGGGGGCAGACCCCCGTAAGTCACTCTTGAAATAACAAAACAGCACCCCCCCCCTTAGTGACACAGTCTTTTCAATTGGTTACTGTCAAGCAGGTGATTACTAATCAGCTGGTCCTTGTCAGACACAGGACAGTAGAGTTTTGAATTTTTTAAATGTAATGTTAAGTTATTCACTTGTAGTTTTTGATATGCTGTTAACAGTGTGCTTGTTTTCGCTGATAGTCATGTGTTTGACTGTCATGTGCTAGGTGTGCGCCATCCAAACTTTGAACTGGTAATGCATGCATTCAGCTGAAGCTTTTAAAGCTTAATCTTTACCTGTTTAGTTTAGGTGACCATTTTTCTAGGTACATTACCCTGCAGTGGTGCAGCGGTTAGCATTGTCGCCTCACAGCAAGAGGTTCTCCCATTCGATTCTCGGCTGGAGCGCCTTCTGTGTGGAGTCTGCATGTCCTCCCCGCAGTCGAGTGACGTTGAAGACATGCAGGTAGATGCATGCGTGAATGGGTGTGCCTTCTTTGAAGGTTGGGTGTCGGGCTGGCAACTTGGCACCATAAAAATCCACTGCCAGTCATTAGCGGACCAGAGTTCCACTGTGGCAACCCCTAACTGGGAAAAGCCGAAAGACACTGATTTGTATTTGTCATCTGGAATAGAGCAGTCCTTTTTTCATACCCAGCCCAGGAGCACTGCCTAGATAAGAGGGTCTATATCATATGAACGAATGTTCAGAATGTCGAACGCTCTAAAGAGCGAAAATGCCAAACCTCAAAGTGTTTCTTGTGGGGTCGTAATACAGTGAAAGTCGGAATATCTGCCCATTCCTATCTCAGAGTTGGTATATATATATTTAAGGGGGGTGGGGGGCACAGCCCCCCTCAGTAACGAGTTTGAGGTCCAGCATTTTTGTTCTTTAGAGTATTCGATATTATGAATATTTGTTCATATGATATAGACACAGTAAAGAGACTTGCTCAGAATCACAAAGATAGGCAAATGGAGGCTGTGGGAATCAAACCATGCACCACTAGACTTTTTTTTTAAAATCCTGCTGGCAAGCTCTTTATACTTTTAGCAACCTTTTAAGTATTTTTATTTCATGTTTGAGCTGTGTATTTTATGGGTTACTTTATAGATTTTATTCCTTAGAATTTTTGTATTGTACTTAGTTTATAAGCATTACAGAACCTTAAATATTGAAGCTTATGAAGTGTTTTTTCTTTTGTGTTTTCAGTAATCCTCTTTTTTAAGGAGGCAATTGTTTCATAGTAGAGATGTTTTTTTTTTTTTTGTCCAGCTTATTTGAATAAGTGACATGATGTATTGTGAATCAGAGCTTACTTTTGGCTTGAAGTTTAATACTGAATATTCCAGAGGAAATTATTATGAGATTTAGTCCTTGCTGTAATGTTTATGCAGTATGTATTTTGAATGGTTTATCTTTGCTAATTTAGCTGGATATAATTCCTGCATTGTATAATTATGCTGTATAGTCTTCAAGATTTGTGATGTTATAGGATATGTGGTAATGCAGTAGACCAGCAGTGTAAACATAATAAAATTGTCAGTCATTGGAATACATAAAGATAGCTACACAGTCACTTTAATGTAGCTGAGCAATTTTGAGAATCTTGCTGTCCATTGTGAATCTGGACTTAAAAAACTGATATCCACATAATATTTAAGTAACCTAATAGTGGAATATTTTGATGTTCATCGTGTTTCACTGCTGCAGTCATTACACTTGGGCTATCCTGCCGTCAGGCTGACGGCAGGATAACCCAAGTGTAATGACTGCAGCAGTGAAGCCACTCGAACATCTACTTTTCCTCTTTATATGCAGTTTTAACAGTTTCACATTGTAGAAGGCTTGTTTTAATTTTTTTTTTCAAGAACTGCAAATAATGTTAAGATGATCCTATTAGAAAAAAGATATGTCTATGTGTTGTAAAAGTAAATATTGAATGAGTTTGAAGAAAAGACTTCCAACAGCAGTAATTTTTTGTGGTACTTCACAAATGGCATGTGTAACTGTCATTTCTTTTTTTTTTCTTTTTTTCTTTAGGCTCCAGTTTTTATATCCTTCTTCATCGCCCTCAGAAAAATGGCATACCTCCCTGTGCCCAGTATGCAAACAGGTGGTCTTTGGTGGTTTTCAGATCTGACCGTAGCTGATCCTTATTACATCTTACCACTTGCTGTCACTGGAAGTATGTGGGCTATTCTTGAAGTAAGTTGCTAAATGGACAAACTACAAAGACACACGCATGGTCTGATTTCTTCTTTGTCTGAAATGTGAATATTTTTCATGCAAAAATGAAGCAGTTACCCAGAACTGTACATGTTCATGAGAAAAATACCAAATATCACAAGGCAGTATGCGCTTATGAGAAGATTTACATGGACTTGCAGCAGACAGCATCAAAGTAAAGCCAGGTTCGTTGTAATTTATTTTGGAAAACACTGAGTTTTCCTTTGATTAGTGCATATCTTTGTGAGAGAAAAGAGGTGCCAGTTTTTAAAATGCATTTCAGCACATTAACTGCTAATTGTGAAGAATCATGCAGTGGTAGTAGTACAAGCATCCACACTGACAGGACTTAAATTACTTTAAATCTTTTGGGTATAGACAAGTGCCCCATTTACACAGTTGCCTTTTTCTCATATGAAGGAAGTAAAAAAATTTCCACAACTTGAGTTTGGAAAAAAAAATGGACCTTCATTCTTGTGGAGCCTGGGTGTTACACTGTTGAAGTATCGCAGTCAAAACAAAAAAAATTAGTGGAAGGACAAGGGAATGGAGCAGTTACACTATTTTTTGTGTGACTTACTTCTGTATAGATATTGAACATTGTTACTGTGGGTTGCAGTTTGTTGAAAAACTCAGGATGTGTTTGTTGTTAGTGTTAAAAGATGGAAAGAGAGAGTGAGTGAAAAACAGTGATTTAGAGAGAGAGAGAACCTAAGCAGGGTATAAACTGCAGATGTTCTTCGTCTCACATTGCTGCAGTCATAACCTGTGGGTAGTCAGCTGTCCTCGGTCGGCCCGAATACCAAAGAGTTAGGCTGGCGTCGGTCATGGGCACCCGGAGCTGACGTCAGTACGTAGTAGTACTTAAGCGCATGACCGACGCCATATCCTCAGTCTTTCTTGCCGTGTGGTCCGAAGCAGAAGCAGCGTTTGCAAGTGCCGTTCGGCGTTCTGAAATTTTCAGTTTTCGAGTTTCAGACCGAAGACCAGTTGGGCTAAGTACCCCGTTGGGGAAAATTTTTGTCTTTTCTTGCCTCAGTTAATCCAGATGTCAGAAAAAGTTAATAATTGTATTTCTTGTGGGAAACAGATACCTCATAGGGACGATCATTCTCTCTGTATTCCTTGCTTAGGGCCTGAACACGACGTAGTCGGGTGTCGCTTTTGCGCTAGATTTAATAAGCGCACCATTAAACGCAGATTAGACTGTGCTAGGCTTGTTTTCGATGGCGGTGTAACTACAACATGCCGTCGGATCCTCCGACGCCCGCTACCGCAAAAAAGCGAAAAGATAAATCCTTAAGGTCTAAACCGGAGGAGTCGTCCGTTGCGGACGCCGGTTCTATGGAATCTCCGGTTGAATCTGTGGATCCAGCCGAAGTCTCGGCTGAATCCCAGGGGGAACCTTTACTTTTGCAGGAGTTGGCCTCTCCGGAGTTAGGTCAGGCCGAGGGTGCTTCTCAAGTTACTGTGGTTCCTTCCTTACAAAAGGTTATTAGGCCTTCTACTTCAGTCACTAAAGGCCCTGCTAAGGCTAGACCTAGTATTTCTGGTATGGGCCACAGCCCTGGTTCTTCGGGCTCTGTTCCCAAAAAGCATATGTTGAAAATGGCAGAGGATTTGATTACCTTGATCAGGGGTTCTATGCCCCCTCAGGAGAAGAGACCTAGGGTGGAGACAGATTTAGAGGGAATGGAACATTCCTCAGATTACTCTGAGTCCTCAGCTGAGGATATTCAGGATTTTCCTCCATATTCTGATTCGGATGCAGAGGATTCCTGTCCTTCTGCTTCACCTCCAGAGGATTTTTCCTTTTCTGAAACCTTGCATTCCATGAGGGAGCATTTCAAGTGGGAAGGTCAGGATTTTTCAGATTCTCGTAAGAGGCTTAGGGAATTTTTGTTTTTGCCACAACATAGACCTTTGGCTATTCCCCCTGTTTTAGATGTTGTTCAGGATGTTTTTTCTGAAGCTTCCCTTAATCCTGATTCTTTACCCCTGCCCCTGTCAAGCCAGACAGGTATTACAGAGTTCCAGAGGCACATAAATATTTGTATAAGAGCCCTAGAGCTGACCCGGAAACTATTCTTCAAGGGCCTAAGGGTGTCAGGGCTTCTGTGGTTAAGAATCCAGTTCCTTTGGATAAAGATTCTAGAGCGTTGGATAGGTGGGGTAAAAAAGTGTACACCTCTTCTACGTTAGCTATGAGGGCTTTAAATTGCCAATTCCATATGCTGAAGTGTCAGAACTTTCTGTTAGGTCAATTAAAATCTAAGGTAGATGCTTTATCTGAGGGTATAGAGTGTAAGGAATTGCAGGACTTGGTTCATGCTTCAGATCAAGTTGGTAAACATGCCTTGCAGTGTGGCTTGATGCCCTTCAGGCTTCTTCCAGGGTAGCTGCTACTGGTTCAGTTATTCGTAGACATGCCTGGCTTAAGGATCAAAATTTGTCAGAGCATGTTAAAGCTCGGATTTTGGATGCTCCCCTTCAATCTGAAGTTCTTTTGGTTCCCCTGTGGAGTCAGTTTTGAAAAGATGGAAGACAAAGCTAAGTCTATGCAGACAGCTAAGGAATTTTTGCAAGTGCAGCCCCCTAAGTTTAGCAGGAATTGGCCTGCAAGAGGATGGTCCTACCCTTCTTCAGATTTTCAGTCTAAGGGCAGGTCTAGACGTGGTAGGGGCAGGGCTCACGCTCAGGGTTCTTTCTGACCTAGGACTTGGAGTTCTCCTGCACAATCTTCTGGTGAGGGCAGGGGTCAGCCTTTTCGTAAACAGACCCAATGACCTGTATCTCCAGCTGCCGGATCCTTCCTTTCTGGCAGCTCCTCTAGGAGGAAAGTTGGCACTTTTCAAACAAAATTGGCATTTGGTCACCCAGGACAAATGGATGTTGGACATAATAAATCAAGGCTACAAGTTTTATTTTCACACTTTTCCCCCTTTCAAAGGCATGCCAGATGTACCTCCTCAGCAAAGGCTGGAGGCTCAAGAACAAATTTCTTTGCTTTTACAGTTGGGGCTATCCAGGTGGTACCTCCGTCAGAAGAAGGCCTAGGGTTTTATTCTCGTCTTTTCCTAGTGCCAAAGAAAGGAAACACTTGGAGGCCAATTCTGGATTTGTCCATTCTCAATACGTACCTAGACATCCCAAAGTTCAAGATGTTAACATTACAGCAACTTCTGCTTCTGCTAGGCAAAGATCACTGGATGGTAACTCTGGATCTCAAAGAGGCCTATCTTCACATTCCTATCAGGCCCAGCTGCAGGAGATTCCTGCGTTTTCGGGCTGGCACTTCTCATTATCAGTTCTCTGCATTGCCCTTTGGTTTATCTACTGCGCCCAGGGTGTTCACAAAGGTTCTGGCTCCTGTAATAGCTTTCTTAAGACTGAGGGGAATACAAATTTATCCTTATCTGGACGATTGCCTGATTCTTGCTCGGGACAAAGACAAGTTACTTCAACAGCTACAGTATGTAATGGCAGTTTTAAGGTTGCTAGGGTATTCTGTGAACGAAACAAAGACCAGTCTAGTACCCTCTCAGGACATGTACTTTCTGGGTGTGAGACTGAATACAGCCTCTCAGATGGCTTTTCTGACCCCGGACAAACAAAGAACTCTTCATCTATACTTCCAGCAATTATCAGTACTGTCCAGGCTGACTGCAAGGACAGTCCTTCAAGCCTTGGGGTTCATGGCATCTTGCATTCTGATACTTCCCAATGCCAAACTGCATATGCGGAAGCTACAATGGTATCTCAAAAGTGTATGGACTCAACACTGCCATGATTTGGACACTGTCATTCCGATAATACCGTGCATCCAGAAGGAATTCTTGTGGTGGGCACAGGAATGTCACCTAAACAAGGGACTCTCTGTGACCCGGCCAGAGGCGAGTCAGATCTTAACGACAGATGCCTCAGACCTGGCTTGGGGAGCACACTTCAATGGGAAATGGATTCAGGACACGTGGCCTCCCAAACTACAGCATTTGCATATCAACATGAAGGAGATGTTAGCAGTCCAGTTTGCCCTGATGGCTTTCAAGGGTCTACTTAAACCAGGACAGGTGTTGATACAAACAGACAACACTACAGTCATGTGGTACATCAACAAGCAGGGGGGGAACCCATTCTTATCCTCTTTGCAGACAAGCTATGATATTGTGGGAGACTGCTCTGGGTTTGCACATCACTCTTCAAGCACGGTTTCTGCCAGGAGCACAGAACTCCCTAGCAGATGTATTGAGCAGACAAATTGTGGATCCCCACGAGTGGAAATTGGATCCTCAGGTATTTCATCAGTTGACAGTGGCTTGGGGAACTCCAGACATAGATCTGTTCGCTTCTCCTCTAAATTTCCAACTACCAAAATTTTGCACAAAAATGTTTCACCCAAAAGCTTGGAAAGTGGATGCTCTATCTTTCAGTTGGAACAACCTTCACGTCTATGCTTTTCCTCCTCTGCCTCTCCTTACCAAGGTTCTCTTGAAGGTCAGGCGGGACAAGCCTTGCATGATTTTAATAGCACCAGATTGGCCACGACAGCACTGGTATCCTCTGCTGAGTTGTTTAATTCAGGAGCCTCCTTGGCCTTTGCCACAGCTTCCTCACTTGTTGTCCCAGTCAAGCAGTCATTTGCTCAATGTCACGGTGCAGTCCCTGCATCTAACGGCCTGGCGTATTCTGTTTTAGAGCCTGTGGGTTCTCAGCTTCCTCAACAAGTTTTAGATGTCATTTTGGAAGCTAGGTGGCCCAGCACCAGAAAAGTTTATGCTGATAAATGGAAGAGATTTTTTCTTTGGAGCACAACAAAGGGCTTTGATGTCTCGGTACCTAATTTGAGTTTTACACTACAGTACCTTACTGAGTTACTAGACAAGGGTTTGTCATTTTCTTCTGTGAAAGTTCATGCTGCAGCCATTTCTGCTCACTATGATTGTGACCCTCCTTTATTTTCTCAGCCTTTGTTTAAGCAATTTCTTAGAGGGGTAAAAAATATAAGACCCCCACGTAGAGCTCCTACTCCTTCCTGGGATCTCAATTTTGTGTTGGAGAAGCTTACTTTGCCTCCTTTTGAACCTGAAGCTACATCTGAATTGAAGTTTTTGTCCTGGAAGACTGCCTTTTTGTTGGCCATTACTTCTGCTAGAAGGGTATCTGAATTGCAGGCTCTCATGGCAGTTGAACCTTTTCTAATATTCCATAAGGATAGAGTTTCTTTGCATACTTAACCCTACTTTCATGCCAAAAGTGATTTCTAATGTGGCCTTGAACCAGTCTATCCATTTGCCTACCTTTTATGCTGATCCCCAAAATAGGGGGGAAAAATCTTGCATTCTTTGGATATACACAGGCAGTTACGTTATTATTTGAGCAGAACTAAGGAGTTCAGACAGACTCAACAGTTATTTGTTTCTTTTGCTTTGGGTTCACAAGGGAAAGCTGTTTCTAAGCAGACTATTTCAAAGTGGATTGGTAATTGTATTGCTTTTTGTTATTCTCATCATGGGAAGGATGTTCCTGCTGGGATTAGACCTCATTCCACTAGGGCTACTGCCACTTCTACTGCTTTTTTGAGGGGTGTAGCTACTAAGGATATTTTGGAAGCAGCTACTTGGAGTTCAGTTCATACTTTCACTAAACATTACCATCTCCCTCTTTTCTCCAAGTCCAGGGCTGGGTTTGCCACTGCAGTCTTACAGGGCATGTTAGCAGCCCCTAATGCTTTTTAGTTTACCAGCCTCCCTTTTCCTTTGCTTTGGGATTCTACCCACAGGTTATGACTGCAGCAATGTGAGACGAAGAACATAGTACAGTTTTGTACCTACCATAAATGTAGATGTTCGAGGATCCACATTGCTGCAGTCCTATTCCCCCCCCCCTCCTTCCCTCTTTGGTTTGGGGGTGTGGTTGTTGTTTGTTGTTATTGTTCCTTGGGGATAATTATTATTTTCTCCCTTTGTGGCTCTGGCCTTTTCCTTTTAAGGCCTTTTGACATCTGGGGCAAGAAGGACTGAGGATATGGCGTCGGTCATGCGCTTAAGTACTACTACGTACTGACGTCAGCTCCGGGCGCCCATGACCGACGCCAGCCTAATTCTTTGGTATTTGGCCGACCGAGGACAGCGGACTACCCACAGGTTATGACTGCAGCAATGTGGATCCTCGAACATCTACATTTATGGTAGGTACAAAACTGTACTTTTTCATGGACTCAAGGACTTTGGGTGGGCATTCTTGAAGTCTGTAAAGGAATAATATTGCAAGACAGAAGCAGAAAGTGAGAGATTGGATGTAAAAGGGTCTATATTATGATTTTAGACAGGTTGAAGCACAAGACAGAGGTTCAAGGTGCCTATCCCCCACTAAGCCTGGGTTAGTCCCTTATACAGTTGGTGACTGGATCTTCAAGGCTCATCCTCAAGAAGGTCTGAGTGTGTGGGTTTTCTGTGATGCATTCTGTCTTGTTTTTGAAAAAGAGTTACTTGTTAATTATTATTTCTTACAGATAGCTAGAAAATTTGTGTATGTCCCCCATTTGTGTGTTTTTCCACAAATAAAATTTGTGATTGTGCACATGTTCACATGCTGTCACTGACAAACCAGATAAAATGATGATTAATATTAGTCTGTCACAAGACGCACACACAGAGATATTGACTGTCACACTACATGCACACCTGTGGACAAACTGAAGGCATGCCATTCCTTATCACTGTGGTGTTGGAGGAAACAGGATTAACTGAATAAAGCCTTTGTGGATGCAGAAAGACTATGCAGACTCCACACAGTAGGAACCACAGCCAAAGACCATCTTGAATACCAAGCACTGTGAGCTGTTGAGGGTACAAAGTGCACCTCTTATCAGTGATTGGTTGTTTTTACACACAGAACAGAGGAGGAGAGTGAGTTGCCTATGTCTGCTTAGCCCAGTGTGCTTCTGGTTCCAGTTGTCTGGCCTGTTCCATGCATCTTGGGGCTTGCATCCAATCACTGGCCATAGGTCTGGGAGATTTTGCCTTGGCAATCTCAAACACATAATGGCAGCTCACATGAGATGTGTGTATGGAAGCACACATGTCAGGGGAAGGGCACAGGACATCTGACCCCCTCACCCCCATGACATGGGTGCCCATGTCAACCACCAGGGGCAGAGTTGAGGACAAAGTAAACAAAACATGTTGGAGCGACATATATGCGTCTCAAAGATTATACTTTTTCTGCAACAGACTCTGCATTTATGTGAAACACAGTTGTTCTCCAAATCTGTCCAAATTCAGCTTAAACCAGTGGATGGGAAATTGCAAATTTACCCTTGCATGTCGACTCTGGCCCTTATGGATGGGGCAGTTTGAAGATGCCCTAAGGCATAAGCATATGCCAAAGTCGATGTCCTTCATGGATGCATCTGCAGTCATAACAAATGGGTTGTCCTGTCGTCGTGGCAGCGGCTGATCCGCCGGATTCAAGTCGGGTCCGCCGCTGCGATGTCGTCACTTCACCCGACGTCATCTCTGCTGGTTCGGTATTTTTAGACTCTGGTCATTGATAATTGGGAAAATTGGAGCATGAATTGCTAGGCTTAAAAAGGCTCTAGGGCCATTAGGCTAGTAACCTCCTGTAATCCTAAACAGAACCATCCATCATGGCTGTTTGTTGGCAACCAGACTGTGGATTGTTCTTGCCCCAATGATAGGGAACAGGTAGTCAGTGGCTTAAAGGTTGGCAGGTATGGCATCTAAAAATGATATAAAGAAAATAAAACCGTGAGGAGTGTGACGGTCCCAACTCTAGAGCAGTAATCAAGGAGCCTCAGTCTTCATCACTGGCAAAGGTGCGAGATGGCCACTAGGATCAAAAATGGATACTCACAATATTTTCAGATGCAGCTGTCTGTACTAAGCACAGTTTCCCTTAAGAGCACACAGGGCGCACACTCCAGGCCTAGGGTTGGAGATGCGCTCTCACTCTCCAGGCCCGAGACAAGACTCCACACTGACCACTTTGGTGCTGTGTGTTCCTGTTCCAAGTTGCTGACACATGCACTTGGATATTTGATTTTCACACACACACACCTGGAAAAGGCTGACACAGATTTACAAGCTGTGCCTCCTCTGCCCAGACTACACTGTAATTATGCTGCCATCAGGCAGCTGCTCTAAGGCTCTTACAAAGGGTATCCAGTTATACTGAGTAAAATTCAATGCTAATACAAATGGTAGAGTATGACCAATGCAGCACGGCTTTCAGGAGCAGCCACAATGTCACTAAAATAAGCATAAGTACTCTTAAGATGTTAAAAGTTTTCTGAAAGACCAGCCACAATGAAAGGTGTCAAAATATTTAATAATAATATAATAGGAAAACATGAGAATACTGAATATCTAGTTACAATAAACACCAGAGTTTCAATCACAGGAGATATAAAAAAATAACACAGTTGGATAGATTCACACAGATGCAGAAAAACAGTACTTGGCTAATCTCACTATATTTTCCTGCTGACTGAAGAATTACTGTTCTGTAGTTAAGTTATTTACTACAGCAAGGCAAGATGAGGTTTTGGGTTGTGAAGAGATATCTGTGAGAGGTCTTTCCTGTCAGTTTCCAAAAAAACAAAGTGCTGATGCAAGAGATCTGGAATATCTCTCACTAATTTCTAAAAAAATAATTTCAGTGTTAGTTATAGAATGCTATCACATCTGGTCACCTGACTGGTACACTGCACACCCAGAGCTTTGCTAAGATCTGTTGTAGCATCTGAAAGATATAATACAATTTCAAAATCTTCCACCCTTCCAGGGAAGCAGTTAGTTCACCCAAAGAACAGAGTAAGATTCCAGAGTATGATTCCTAGTCCTGGTTTTCACAGACATTTTTGTCTCTGGCTGCAATCAGACCAAGATGAAGTCTTTATAGCCTAAATAACCCATTTAATTTTCAACCTATTTTCAAAATTAGCTGGACTAAGATTAACCTCTTCCCTTCCAGAATTCTCTGTTAAAACATGTATGTTTAATCAGTTATAATAATACTGTCTGCCATACATGTATATCTCTTTTCTGATCAGCAGGATACTGTTGATGCATTTTTAACACAAACAACTTTACAAATATTTTTTTTTAACACAAGCACCTGTACAAATCAGTGTGATAGTCAGATAACATAAAATTCTTTGCAAATCTCCATTTAGCTGTGCTGGTATATGTTACACATGCACTGCCCTACTCTCCCTGGCACAGATGGCACTACTTCATATCATCACAAGAAGTAATGAGGAGGAAAAGGGGGATTAAAAGAGGAATGAAAGTAAAGTAGAAAGAAAACATGAGATGCGGGATGCTTAATTGTCCTAGAAAACCTGTAGTGTAGTAACAGGAGTTTTAGGTAGATTACAAGTTCTTTGCAGAGTTAGATGCAAAATTTTGAACTTGTTCCACAATTACAACCATTTTAATTTTTTTAGGTCCACATCACTAATACATTCTGTAGGGATTCGTGTTAACAGCTATAATGCTTTTGATGGGTAAGATTCCAAAGTTGGCCATTAAACTTGTTAAAATGCATTGTTTCATAAAGGAATCGTATAAACACTCTCCCATATCTCCTCAATGTTGTGCACAGAGATAGGCTTATACACATGATTGTCTTTCAACATATTCAAAGTACTATTGTGTTAAAAAATAATATCCATAATAACAAAGGCCCCCTCCTGTATCATCCGGTTTTAAAACAATAGTATTATCAGTACAGTAAAGGGTGTTTGTTCGATGCTGTATGACTGCTTTTTGAATAGTAGTCCAGGAATGGAAGAAACCGAGCTGAAAATCCACTTATTGATAAAATCAGTCTACATTAAGTGCTTTCGTCCTGAAAAGGACTTCATCAGAATGTAATGTAAATAAGTGGATTTTCGGCTCCATTTGTTTCTTCATTCTTGGACTTACAAGTTTTTGTTGGTGCATTCGTTTTTTGCTTTTTGAATAATGATATTAGCCTTGATTTGTATTAAGTTTTTTATAGTTGATCTGCTTTCAATTCCTACATTCCAAGGGCTACCTAAAGTGCACAAGAATGTTGTTCATCCACCATTCAGACCAATAGTTTCTGGCCGTGGATGGATAACAGAATTTATATCCATATTTGTGGAGAAGTATCTCAGGGTGGTGTTGGATAAAGTAGATGTTATCTCACGTGACACTGAGTAGTTTTTGAGACAACTCTATGACAATGTGGGTGATACCCCTTGGATGAAAATATCCTGTTCGTACAATGGATGTTTGTTCATTGCTTATGGTTATTCTCAATGATGTAGGAATAGAATATGCCAAAAAAATGTTATTGACATATAGTGAACTATACTCATGAGTTTATAGACCTAATATGTTTATTTATTGAGACTATTCGTGAGAATAATATATTTTCATTTGGGGTAAATATTGCTGTCAAAAATCTGGGGTGGCCATGGAAACTGTGTGTGCCAACAGTTATGCAAATAGTGTCATGGCATATTGGGAATCTATATGTGTGTGTTTTTGATAACGACAGGTTTGTACCCTGTATTAGGTTCTACTGTAGGTTCGTGGAAGATGTTTTTATTTTATGAACTGGTGACTATAAGCAATTTGAGCAATTTGATGCAAAGTAGGCTACGTGCTCAAGAAACTCCAAAGTAGCAAATGGATGATTCCACTTTTTATTAGAAAAATCACAGAATAAACGCTCTTCAAATCAATAACATCAATATGCGTTTTCGTCTCAACTAAGTGAGACTTCATCAGATGTACGGAAGTTGTGCAAAGAAAAACATTTAAATACCCTATTGCCCTTCCAATTAAGGAAAGGTACCAATAATATTTATTCTCAACTTTTTAAAAAAACCAATCAGCTTTACATACTCATGAATATTCATGAGTGTTACATCCATTATTCAGAAACACCTCCGTATACATTAAACTCCTTTCTAAATACGGACATCCAAATAGGAACACTCAAGATGTTCATTAAAACATGAGAAATGTAAGCGTAGGTTGAATTCAATACATACATTTGTGTCTAATTAAATATTAAAATATTAAAAAACACTTCGAAATGTTGAAACACATTTTTTAAAAATGTAAACTACATAATCTATCTAAATGTGCAAAATTTGCTGTGAAGAATTGAACTCCGTTCAAAGACGGACGTCCATGTAGCTATATTATTTATGTTCAACCTTCATACAAAACCCGCTACTCTAAAAGCTTAAAAAATTATTATATATGTAAGTGGAAGTAGAATTCAATACATGTACATGAATCAAAACACATAAATAAAAACACATGAATAAAACAAATGATTAAAAGCATCAAAAATATGTGTAGATGGTCTATCTAAATGTGCAAACTTGAATGTGCAAAATTTAATCATAATTACTAATACTTAAATATATGAATATAAAAATATAAATATATTATATATTTATAAATATACATATATATACATCATAAAATAAAAAAACAATAAAATATTCTATATGTTATACCCTAAGTGATTAATTATGGTTAAAAATATGCAAATATTAGCTTTCAGGGCACCCTGTAAAAGCTACTTATTTGATTTATTAAATTCTACATAAATAGATACAAATTCATGTGAAACTTCTCAAAGAAGAAAAACAAGAGAGACACAAGGGGGAAGGTATTTAAAATATATATAAAATGTGAAATATATAGAATATATAAAATACCACCCTCTAGTGTCAAGTCCAAATAGTGCTAATGATATTTATATTTTGCTTGATTTTAATCTCAATATAGCTCCTATTGATATATAGTCATTTAGTCCTGGACTTCTACTAGCATCCAAATGCACCTGCCACCATAATTCTCTACTTTCTAGTATGTCTTCCCATGGCCCTCCTCTAGGGTCAATTTGAATTTGTTCTAATACAAAGAACAAAAAAGTTGCACCTAAACAGTTTTTAGTATGTTTATACAGTGCGTTTGTTTCTCTTTCACTTTTGATATCGTAAGTGTGCTCATAGACCCTCTTTTTTAGTGGCCTCTCTGTCTTTCCAGTATAATAGGATTGACACTTTTGGCAGGTCGCCAGGTATCCCACTCTTTGGGTTTCACAATTGTAGTAACTAGAACTTTTTATTAATTTATTTCTACTCTCTAAATAAATTTCACTTTTGTTAATTATGAATATGCACTGTGGGCATCTACCACACTTAAAAGTTCCAACTGTTACCCCAATATTTGTTCTCATAGGTTTCCCTGTTCTTTCTAATATGTTCCTAATATTAGGTGGATTTTTATAAACAATTTTAGGTGTTATTTTAACTTCCTCAATGTCAGTATATGTCAAAAAAGTTTTCCATTCTCTATTAAGTATTTCTCTCATATTCTTATTATGGGTATTATACTCTAATATAAATCTCCTTTGGTAATTTCTACCTTCCTCATTCAAACTTTCCAAATTAGAAGTTCCCTCATTTTCTGGGACACTTGTGGTGTTAATGGCTATACCTTTGATGGGTTGAAATCTTCCACTTCTGCCTAACACTACTTCATTCCTTATATTTCTTATAAATTCTGTGGGGTACCCTTTTTCCAAAAACATATTTTCTAGTCTTTCACACTCATCATGGAAATCTTCTTGCCTACTCGTCATCCTACACCCCCTCACAAATTGCCCTTTAATAATATTTTTCTTGTTGTGAAAGGGGTGTGCACTTCCAAAGTGTAAAAAAGAGTTTACATAGGTAGGTTTTCTGTAGACTTTAGTTTCGAGATTACCTTTATGCTTGTATATCTCTACATCTAGATAATTTAACATTTCTTTGTTTATTGTATAGGTAAATTTCAAGAAACTAGTAGTAGTGTTTAAATAATTCATAAATTCAAAAAAGTCATTATAGTTTCCTACCCAGAACATAACCATGTCATCCAAATATCTATGGTATAATATCCATTTATCTTTATATTTGGAATTTATTATGTATTTCTCTTCCCATCTGGAGAGTACTAGATTTGCATATGTGGGAGCGCAGGCTGCTCCCATTGAAACTCCAGATTTTTGTTTAAAGTATTCCCCATTAAAAATTAGGTAGTTGTTTTTCAAAATTACATCCATAAAACTGACAGTAGCTATTTTTTCCTCTTGAGTCATGTTATTATCTAAAAATATACTTTCTTCAAATAGTTTCATCCCTTCATTGTGTGGAATACATGAGAACAAATCAACTATATCTATAGTTATAAAAATAATTTCTTCCCTAAATATATCGGGGGTTATTTCTCTCAAAAAATCCCAGGAGTCCTTCAGAATAACACTTTTATTAACCCATATGTGTTTTGCTTTTGTGTCAACGTACTTAGCTAAAGGGACTGTCATTGCTCCAGACGCTGACACGATTGGTCTTAAAGGGGGATCCTCCTGGTTTTTATGTATTTTGGGTATGCCGAAAATAGTTGCTACCCTTGGTTTTTTCACCTTCAAATAGTTAACAGTTTTAATATCAATAACTTTCTCTAAGTGCAAATCATCAATTAATATATCTATTTTTTTGTGTGCCATCTCAACCTCCTGCTTTGAGGCTACACAATAAATCTCTTCATTATTTAAAATAGTATTCATTTTTGCCTCATATAAGATTTTATCCATAATTACTAACCCACCCCCTTTGTCAGGTTTCATAATTCTTACTGTTTTATCATCAGCAATTTCTTTAAGTAATTTGTTTTCTTCCCTTGTTAAATTGTGGTAATAGTAATTCCCTTTCTTATCACTTTTCTTCCTTATTTCATTTTCCATTTTCATCTCCAAATTTTTAATTTGTGGTAATAGAGGGGCGTTGTATGTTGATTTCTTATTCAATTCCCTACTTTCTTTATTCTCTATATTCTCTTTTTGATTAGCAAACCCTACTCTAGAGGCTAAAATGGTTAAATTAATTTTCCTTAAAAAAAGTTTCATGTCTATAATAGTGTTAGCCGCATCTCCTTTTTTCGATGGAATGTATTTTAGTCCTTTACTAAATAGACTAAAATGATGCTTATCAAGAATGTAATTACTAAAATTATATATAGAAAAACCTTCATAACTATTTTTGGCATTTTCTCTGATAATATTATTTTCCCCTACCTCATTATTATAGTTGTACTTGTCATTTCCAGAATTTGAATCGTCCTCAACACCTGTATCCATGACATCATTCAAGCTAGAAATAATGCTAATGTCTAGATTACCTCCTATAACATAATGTGTCTCCGTTATAGGATCTATACTTTTTTCCTGACCTACTTCATAATGGGTGAGGGTGTCTAATAATTGAATCTCCCTCTTCCCCTTTTCCCCCCATATGTCCGAAAATTTCTTCTCCTATCATCCCCTTCTTCAGAGAATATTTCATGATTTTCATTTCCTAGGGGTGGAAATTCAATATCATATATTTGTTCCTCCATTTTGTCCTTGTTATAGGTCCTACCCTCATTCCTTCTATGTTTCCCCCTATAAATATTATTATTATTGTAATTATTATTGTAATTCCTATTGCCTATATAATGTGTCTTTGCAGGTTTCGGATAACTTATGTCATTTGCATATTCATATATGTCCCTATTTAGCTTATTCCACTTACGTTGTATGATTTCTTCACATTTCAAATCTATATTGCTTCTAATTTTAAAATATTTCTCTTTTTCTTCTTTAATACTAAAAATCATATCACTTTTAATACATAAATCAATTTCCATAATGTCCCTATCTAAAAGTGTCAATTTTCTTTCATTTTCATCAATAATATGTTGCACAACTTCCAATCCACATCTGTTAAATGTTTTCAATAAATTTTCATAAAAAACAGTCCCCATTTGCACATTATTGGGGTATTTACAATGATCCTTTTGGGACTATTTCTTTCTTGATACATTCTTTTAAGTAAGCGTTCTCTATAATACATGTTCTATATTGTAACATTAGCTTATATAATTTGTCCAGTTTAGTGCTATAAGTTAATGTGTCGGCAACACTTTTCTAAATGTTATCAGAACTTTGAAAGTTAAAGTTTTTCTGTAACCACTCATTAGTGGTTAAAACATTGTTAACAGTACCTGGTATAGTTTTAGGTCTGGCTCCTAAATCCTTATGTGACGTTCCTCTCAAACTGGAACTATTAATTCCTTCCCCAAAAATGTTCGGATATTTGAGGGATCAAATTCTGAAGTTAGTGAATTTCCTGGGTCGCCGGCTTCCTCGCTCTTGCCAGTAAGCTCCCGTTTCCTTTTATTTTGCTGCTGGATAAACCCTTCAGTCCCTTTTCCTTTCTCCTCGCTTCTCATTTGTAAAACACTCGAACAAATTGGCGTAAGTAGATTCACCAGTTCAGTGAGCTGACCTATTAACTTCCTGGTCAAACCAAGCTCTTCCTGCCCGTCAGAACTCATGATACAAAAACGGCAGGGTGCTACTCGATGTTCTCTGAGCATTCACTCAATATAAACCAATAATCCAAGTGGTGTAAAAGCTTAAACAGCCAAACAGACCAAACAGACCAAAACCACGAAATTTGCTGCAAAGTAGGCTACGTGCTCAAGAAACTCCAAAGTAGCAAATGGATGATTCCACTTTTTATTAGAACAAAATCACAGAATAAACGCTCTTCAAATCAATAACATCAATATGCGTTTTCGTCTCAACTAAGTGAGACTTCATCAGATGTACGGAAGTTGTGCAAAGAAAAACATTTAAATACCCTATTGCCCTTCCAATTAAGGAAAGGTACCAATAATATTTATTCTCAACTTTTTAAAAACATACTCATGAATATTCATGAGTGTTACGTCCATTATTCAGAAACACCTCTGTATACATTAAACTCCTTTCTAAATACGGACATCCAAATAGGAACACTCAAGATGTTCATTAAAAACATGAGAAATGTAAGCGTAGGTTGAATTCAATACATACATTTGTGTCTAATTAAATATTAAAATATTAAAAAACACTTCGAAATAAGTAGTTTTTACAGGGTGCCCTGAAAGCTAATATTTGCATATTTTTAACCATAATTAATCACTTAGGGTATAACATATAGAATATTTTATTGGTTTTTTATTTTATGATGTATATATATGTATATTTATAAATATATAATATATTTATATTTTTATATTCATATATTTAAGTATTAGTAATTATGATTAAATTTTGCGCATTCAAGTTTGCACATTTAGATAGACCATCCACACATATTTTTGATGCGTTTTTAATCATTTGTTTTTATTCATGTGTTTTTATTTATGTG
Organism: Protopterus annectens; assembly: GCF_019279795.1. Taxonomy (NCBI): domain Eukaryota; kingdom Metazoa; phylum Chordata; order Ceratodontiformes; family Protopteridae; genus Protopterus; species Protopterus annectens. Next base: position 284,364,271 of record NC_056750.1, on the reverse strand, counting down.
TTTTGATTCATGTACATGTATTGAATTCTACTTCCACTTACATATATAATAATTTTTTAAGCTTTTAGAGTAGCGGGTTTTGTATGAAGGTTGAACATAAATAATATAGCTACATGGACGTCCGTCTTTGAACGGAGTTCAATTCTTCACAGCAAATTTTGCACATTTAGATAGATTATGTAGTTTACATTTTTTAAAAAATGTGTTTCAACATTTCGAAGTGTTTTTTAATATTTTAATATTTAATTAGACACAAATGTATGTATTGAATTCAACCTACGCTTACATTTCTCATGTTTTTAATGAACATCTTGAGTGTTCCTATTTGGATGTCCGTATTTAGAAAGGAGTTTAATGTATACGGAGGTGTTTCTGAATAATGGACGTAACACTCATGAATATTCATGAGTATGTAAAGCTGATTGGTTTTTTTAAAAAGTTGAGAATAAATATTATTGGTACCTTTCCTTAATTGGAAGGGCAATAGGGTATTTAAATGTTTTTCTTTGCACAACTTCCGTACATCTGATGAAGTCTCACTTAGTTGAAAACGCATATTGATGTTATTGATTTGAAGAGCGTTTATTCTGTGATTTTGTTCTAATAAAAAGTGGAATCATCCATTTGCTACTTTGGAGTTTCTTGAGCACGTAGCCTACTTTGCAGCAAATTTCGTGGTTTTGGTCTGTTTGGTCTGTTTGGCTGTTTAGGCTTTTACACCATTTGGATTATTGGTTTATATTGAGTGAGTGCTCAGAGAACATCGAGTAGCACCCTGCCATTTTTGTATCATGAGTTCTGACGGGCAGGAAGAGCTTGGTTTGACCAGGAAGTTAATAGGTCAGCTCACTGAACTGGTGAATCTACTAATTTGTTGAGTGTTTTACAAATGAGAAGCGAGGAGAAAGGAAAAGGGACGAAGGGTTTATCCAGCAGCAAAATAAAGGAACGGGGAAATTCACTAACTTCAGAATTTGATCCTCGCAACCGAACATTTTTGGGGAAGGAATTAATAGTTCCAGTTTGAGAGGAACGTCACATAAGGATTAAGGAGCCAGACCTAAAACTATACCAGGTACTGTTAACAATGTTTTAACCACTAATGAGTGGTTACAGAAAACTTTAACTTTCAAAGTTCTGATAACGAGGAAAAGTGTTGCCGACGGGACACTTATAGCACTAAACTGGACAAATTATATAAGCTAATGTTACAATATAGAACATGTATTATAGAACGCTTACTTAAAAGAATGTATCAAGAAAGAAATAGTCCCAAAAGGATCATGATTTGTAAATACCCCAATAATGTGCAAATGGGGACTGTTTTTTATGAAAATTTATTGAAAACATTTAACAGATGTGGATTGGAAGTTGTGCAACATATTATTGATGAAAATGAAAGAAAATTGACACTTTTAGATAGGGACATTATAGAAATTGATTTATGTATTAAAAGTGATATGATTTTTAGTATTAAGGAAGAAAAGAGAAATATTTTAAAATTAGAACCAATATAGATTTGAAATGTGAAGAAATCATACAACGTAAGTGGAATAAGCTAAATAGGGACATATATGAATATGCAAATGACATAAGTTATCCGAAACCTGCAAAGACACACTATATAGGCAATAGGAATTACAATAATAATTACAATAATAATAATATTTATAGGGGGAAACATAGAAGGAATGAGGGTAGGACCTATAACAAGGACAAAATGGAGGAACAAATATATGATATTGAATTTCCACCAAATGAAAATCATGAAATATTCTCTGAAGAAGGGGATGATAGGAGAAATTTTTCGACATATGGGGGAAAAGGGGGGAGATTCAATTATTAGACATCACCCATCATGAATTGAAGTAGGTCAGGTATAGATCCTATAACGGAGACACATTATGTTATAGACATTAGCATTATTGAATGATGTCATGGATACAGGTGTTGAGGACGATTCAAATTCTGGAAATGACAAGTACAACTATAATAATGAGGTAGGGGAAAATAATATTATCAGAGAACTATATATAATTTTAGTAATTACATTCTTGATAAGCATCATTTTAGTCTATTTAGTAAAGGACTAAAATACATTCCATCGAAAAAAGGAGATGCGGCTAACACTATTATAGACATGAAACTTTTTTTAAGGAAAATTAATTTAACCATTTTAGCCTCTAGAGTAGGATTTGCTAATCAAAAAGAAAATATAGCGAATAAAGAAAGTAGCGAATTGAATAAAAACTCAACATACAACCCCTCTATTACCACAAATTAAGAATTTGGAGATGAAAATGGAAAATGAAATAAGGAAGAAAAGTGATAAGAAAGGGAATTACTATTACCACAATTTAACAAGGGAAGAAAACAAATTACTTAAAGAAATTGCTGATGATAAAACAGTAAGAATTATGAAACCTGACAAAGGGGGTGGGTTAGTAATTATGGATAAAATCTTATATGAGGCAAAAATGAATACTATTTTAAATAATGAAGAGATTTATTGTGTAGCCTCAAAGCAGGAGGTTGAGATGGCACAAAAAAATAGATATATTAATTGATGATTTGCACTTAGAGAAAGTTATTGATATTAAAACTGTTAACTATTTGAAGGTGAAAAACCAAGGGTAGCAACTATTTTAATACATAAAACCAGGATCCTTTAAGACCAATCGTGTCAGCGTCTGGAGCAATGACAGTCCTTTAGCTAACGTTGACACAAAAGCAAAACACATATGGGTTTAAAAGTGTTATTCTGAAGGACTCCTGGGATTTTTAAGAGAAATAACCCCGATATATTTAGGGAAGAAATTATTTTATAACTATAGATATAGTTGATTTGTTCTCATGTATTCCACACAATGAAGGGATGAAACTATTTGAAGAAAGTATATTTTAGATAATAACATGACTCAAGAGGAAAAATAGCTACTGTCAGTTTTATGGATGTAATTTTGAAAAACAACTACCTAATTTTTAATGGGGAATACTTTAAACAAAATCTGAGTTTCAATGGGAGCAGCCTCTGCTCCCACATATAAAATCTAGTACTCTCCAGATGGGAAGAGAAATACATAATAAATTCCAAATATAAAGATAAATGGATATTATACCATAGATATTTGGATGACATGGTTATGTTCTGGGTAGGAAACTATAATGACTTTTTGAATATGAATTATTTAAACACTACTACTAGTTTCTTGAAATTTACCTATACAATAAACAAAGAAATGTTAAATTATCTAGATGTAGAGATATACAATAAAGGTAATCTCGAAACTAAAGTCTACAGAAAACCCTATGTAAACTTTTTACACTTTGACACAACAAGAAAAATATTATTAAAGGGCAATTTGTGAGGGGTGTAGGATGAGTAGGCAAGAAGATTTCCATGATGAGTGTGAAAGACTAGAAAATATGTTTTGGAAAAGGTACCCCCACAGAATTTATAAGAAATATAAGGAATGAAGTAGTGTGAAGAAGGAAGATTTCAACCCATCAAAGGTATAGCCATTAACACCACAAGTGTCCCAGAAAATGAGGGAACTTCTAATTTGGAAAGTTTGAATGAGGAAGGTAGAAATTACCAAAGGAGATTTATATTATAAATACCCATAATAAGAATATGAGAGAAATACTTAATAGAGAATGGAAAACTTTTTGACATATACTGACATTGAGGAAGTTAAAATGATAACACCTAAAATTGTTTATAAAATCAATATTAGGAACATATTAGAAAGAACAGGAAACCTATGAGAACAAATATTGGGGTAACAGTTGGAACTTTTAAGTGGTAGATGCATTGCATATTCAACAAAAGTGAAATTTATTTAGAGAGTAGAAATAAATTAATAAAAAGTTCTAGTTACTACAATTGTGAAGCCCAAAGAGTGGTATACCTGGCGACCTGCCAAAAGTGTCAATCCTATTATATTGGAAAGACAGAGAGGCCACTAAAAAAGAGGGTCTATGAGCACATATCAAAAGAGAAAGAGAAAACAAACGCACTGTATAAACATACTAAAAACTGTTTAGGTGCAACTTTTTTGTTCTTTGTATTAGAACAAATTCAAATTGACCCTAGAGGAGGGCCATGGGAAGACATACTAGAAAGTAGAGAATTATGGTGGCAGGTGCATTTGGATGCTAGTAGAAGTCCAGGACTAAATGACTATATATCAATAGGAGCTATATTGAGATTAAAATCAAACAAAATATAAATATCATTAGCACTATTTGGACTTGACACTAGAGGGTGGTATTTTATATATTCTATATATTTCATATATTATAAATTTCACACATTTTATTTTATATTTATTTTATATATATTTTAAATACCTTCCCCCTTGTGTCTCTCTTGTTTTTCTTCTTTGAGAAGTTTCACATGAATTTGTATCTATTTATGTAGAATTTAATAAATCAAATAAGTAGTTTTTACAGGGTGCCCTGAAAGCTAATATTTGCATATTTTTAACCATAATTAATCACTTAGGGTATAACATATAGAATATTTTATTGGTTTTTTATTTTATGATGTATATATATGTATATTTATAAATATATAATATATTTATATTTTTATATTCATATATTTAAGTATTAGTAATTATGATTAAATTTTGCACATTCAAGTTTGCACATTTAGATAGACCATCTACACATATTTTTGATGCGTTTTTAATCATTTGTTTTTATTCATGTGTTTTTATTTATGTGTTTTGATTCATGTACATGTATTGAATTCTACTTCCACTTACATATATAATAATTTTTTAAGCTTTTAGAGTAGCGGGTTTTGTATGAAGGTTGAACATAAATAATATAGCTACATGGACGTCCGTCTTTGAACGGAGTTCAATTCTTCACAGCAAATTTTGCACATTTAGATAGATTATGTAGTTTACATTTTTTAAAAAATGTGTTTCAACATTTCGAAGTGTTTTTTAATATTTTAATGTTTAATTAGACACAAATGTATGTATTGAATTCAACCTACATTTCTCATGTTTTAATGAACATCTTGAGTGTTCCTATTTGGATGTCCGTATTTAGAAAGGAGTTTAATGTATACGGAGGTGTTTCTGAATAATGGACGTAACACTCATGAATATTCATGAGTATGTAAAGCTGATTGGTTTTTTTAAAAAGTTGAGAATAAATATTATTGGTGCCTTTCCTTAATTGGAAGGGCAATAGGGTATTTAAATGTTTTTCTTTGCACAACTTCCGTACATCTGATGAAGTCTCACTTAGTTGAGACGAAAACGCATATTGATGTTATTGATTTGAAGAGCGTTTATTCTGTGATTTTGTTCTAATAAAAAGTGGAATCATCCATTTGCTACTTTGGAGTTTCTTGAGCACGTAGCCTACTTTGCAGCAAATTTCGTGGTTTTGGTCTGTTTGGTCTGTTTGGCTGTTTAGGCTTTTACACCACTTGGATAATTTGAGCAATTTACCGCATATTTGCATAATAGCAGTTCTTTCTTAAGGTCTGAATCCCAAGTTTCAAGCTCAAGGACTGATTTCTTGAATTAGACACTGCAGCAGGGTTAAGCACAAAAATGTCCCAGGTTAAAATACTTTTATTGAAGCGCTTTTCGTCTGCTGAGGAAGTTTGCACATTTTAGCAGAAGAAAAGTGCTTCAATAAAAGTATTTTAACCTGGGACATTTTTGTGCTTAACCCTGCTGCAGTGTCTAAATCTTTGGTTGGTGTTTCAAGTTTTAACAGTTTGTCAACCGATTTCTTGAATGTTAGGTTAGAGAAGACAACTTGAATAAGATACTGACCAGTAGGTATAGGATATTGTTATAGAAATCATTTATTACATCGTCAGTCTACATCCACCCCCAATATATAGGAACATCATATGTGGTCAGGCACTACGGTTATCTAGGTTACATAATAGAGATGAGATGTTTGAGGGAGAAGTCCGTGTTCTACGACAGGAATTGCTGGATAGGGGATATTCCACCCGCAAATTGAATAGAGAGTTGTAGGATATTAATGCTGCTAGAAGTGGGAGAGGTAAACCTTGTTTTTCAGAGAAGTCATTTTTCAGATGGAGGCAGTGGTCATGCTGGAACTCCACCTGGTTTTAGTGTGGCAGGAGTGCCTATTAATATAATGTATTCCAGTAATGTTAGTTCAATATGTAGCATTATTGAGAAGATCTGGCACATCCTTACTACAGATTATTCCATCAGTGGTGTGATTGGTTCTAAACCATCCTTTAGATTTAGAAATAAGAAGACACTTAAACGGATGTTATGCTATGAGAAAATAAATCCAATGCACAATATGGAATTTGGCACATTCCCATGGGGCAATTATAATTTTTGTTTGTTTTTGGATAGTGACAGTAGTTTTATAAACCCTACCACTAATGAGATATTTTTCAGGGTAGTAGCCAGCTACCATACTAACCATTTAGTTTATCTGGCTCAGTGTCAGCTATGTAAACAATTCTGTGTTTTAAGGATAGGATTAGGGAACATGTTCGCGATATTAAACAGGAGAATGCTTTGAATTCCCTTGCCAAACATGCCGTGGATAAGGGTGCTGACCATTGCTTTAAGTTTAAGGTGATTGAGATTATTACACTGAGAGGTTAGGAGATGTCAGGAATATTACAGAGAACAGGGAATTATATTAGCTACTGAATTTACAAGCAGACAGGTGCCAAGGTCTGAATGGTAAGGTCTCTTTAAGACCCAATCTGAAACAGAGGAGACCTTTGTGTTTTAAATAATGTTCTTAATTAATTAATTATCTGAAGTTTTATTGGTTAGAAGAATATATTTATTGTGTTTGCACTTTGCTGTTTTTATGGTCTGAAGAAGTGCTTACCATGTTTTATTTGTATGTTTTATTGTGCTTTTTTAAACTTCTCTGTCATTACAGCATTATTCCTTTTTTTTTGCACTTGAGTTATATTGAAGACAATAAGGACTGTTGGACTGTATATACTCCTTATCTTTCTCTGGCATGTGGATGCTGTCCATTGACCAGAGGATGCATGCCTTTCCTTGCATGGATACTTGAGATTTTTAAGAGTCACATGAGAGGAGACAGAATGGAACTGACAGAGTATTTTACTGTCTACAGAAGGCCATCTCAAAACTCATTTGGATTCTCATATTTTTACTGAACTGATATTTGATATATAAATGCAGAGTGTTTTAAAATTATGTCCATTTTTGAAGTGGAATGTTGAAACCATGAAGCTATTGCAAAAGTTAGATGTGGGGAGGGGGGAGTCAGAATATTTTGTAGAAGCCATCAAGAGGTGCTTCTGCTCCTGATGTTTAATCAGCTTCTCCCGCTGACTGTCATATAGTTTCTTTTAGGTCTAGATTTATTTGTTTATGTAAATGCATGCCTGAATAAATTTTTTAAGGAGAAAATACGTTAATATCCGTCAGCATTGCCTTCTGCAAATTTACAACAAAGTTGGAGCTTTTCCCTCTGAGAAATATTCTAATTGAATACATATTTTGGACTCCCATTCTATTAAAACATTTCTAGGGAGGCTAAGATGACATCCCGAGTGGTTTTCTATTTTTTGCTGTAGAATGGATTGATGCATTTTAGTTGACTTTCTGATTTTACTGTTACACCTTTAGTGTTAAATTAATGCATTGTATTTCATTTCCTGTATAGGATTAATTAAACATTTTTATTTGTAGCCTTTTTAACTGTTATCTCTAGCTATGACTACAGTATTGGTAGTGACTAAAAGCATCTTGAAGGGTTTACCTGATGTGTTTATGTACCAAGTTGTATACATCACTGTCATACATGTAAATGTGTATGCATTGTATGTTTTATACCTTGGTTGTGGAGGTTTTCTTTCTAGGCATCCACTGAAGGTGGGAGTAATCAAAGTATACATATGTTAATAACATAAATACCTGCAATCTTTTGACCAGTCCAATGATTATGGACTGCTTTGCCTGCTGTTTTGTATACTGCATTGATAGACCATTTATTATTGCTGCCCAAAGCAGTTTGTTTGGCCCTTGGATAACAGACTGGCATTAGTTTACACCAGAAATATGCATAGGGCTTCTCCCGTATGTTTCTCTTGTTTTATTTTTTTAGCTTTTGATAAAGTATACTGAGCCATGACTTTTTCATATGTGTCAGAGTTAGCACAATAGGAGTTTCATTGTTTTTAATACCTTTTTGTCATCATAATTAACTCATTACAGCCGAGTGGGCCTCAAGGCATTTCTTAAGTTAACTCCAACTGATGCTTCTAGACATCAAATATTAATTGTTTATATTTGTATTAGTGATTCCAAAACTGTGCTACATACCAAGGCATCATAATATTTTATCCTGAAGCATACCTTACGGCAAACGCAATTGTGTTGGTATTTGACCTCTGTCAGTGAGTATTTGTTAGAACTGTTAAGTGATAACTTCACTTTTTAAAGGCTCAAGCCATGCCCACTGGGAGTTAAAGGTACACACTGAAAAGAACTGTACTGAAGAGAATGTGCTAATAGCCAGGCTTGGCTGGGAGGATGTCTGTAGGGCGAAATTGAAGTGTATTAACCCACCAGATGCGCAGTAGCAAGCTCCGTCCAAACCCCGCCTGCGACCATTTTGACTGCACCACCCATGGTTTGATTGAAAGATGCCACCAAAACACTAGGTAATATAGACCTACAAACAGATTAGCAAAATTATAAAGACATTACAGAAAACATTGTACGTATATACGTATAACAGTAATTATATGCTTATTGCAAAATACTTGTGTTCTGACTCATTTGGGGGTCTTAAAAAGTTCATGTTCCTCGAAATTCCTCAAAGTTCCACATTGAAAGAGAATGTCACACATTCAGTGTTAGGAATTATTTTAAGTGAAATCCATGGTAAATTGAAATTAATCATATTAATTCATTAAATGATCTTCTTTACAAGTAAAACCAGCATATTTTAACCATCCACATTATGAAGGCAAGTGTTCATCGTTTTGGCAATGGAAGGTTGAGAGCTGTGGCTCTTTCATTCTACTTTTACCAATGTTTTTATTAGTGGAACTGCGGCGTTCGTGTTAGTGGCTCTTTCATTCTACCGTTGCTTGAATGTTTTCATTAGTGGAACTGCATTGTTTATGTCAATGGCCTTTCATTGTACTGTTACTTGAATGTTTTTTTTAGTGGAATCGCAGTGCTTATGTCAGTAGCTCTTTCATTCTACTGTTGCCTAAATGCTTTTACTAGTGGAACTAGGGTTTCTGCCAGTGTCTCTCTCATTCTGCTGTTGCCTGAATGTTTGGTTATTGGAACCGCAGTGTTCATGTCAGTGGCTTTTTCATTTCATTGCTACTCGAATGTTTTATTAGTGGAATGGCAATATTTATGTCCGTGGACTACGATGGAAAATAATATAAAAATAAGTATGTCCTACGGTAGACATTTGGAAAGAAAAAAACTATATACCTAATAATATGGGTGGCACTTTCAGCTAATTAGTATTATGCCATCCCATTGTGATATAGGGTGGTAGTAAGAAACTGTATTTCCTGATTTGCAAGAATTGTCACAATGGTTGCTAACCCTTAAATTCCCCCAATGCACCTGTATTTTCTTGTAGGGTTGGAAGTATTTTGAATGTGTCTGTCTGAGTCTGTCACACATTCAGGGTTAGGAATATTTTAGTAAAACCAGCATATTTTAACCATCCTATGACCTTTCTAGTTGAAGTTGTTAGTAAGCCATTAGTATGTGTTCCACATTATGAAGGCGAGTGTTCCTCGTTTTGGCGATGGAAGGGTGACAGCTATGGCTCTTTCATTCTACTTTTACCAATGTTTTTATTAGTGGAACCGTGGCGTTCATGTCAGTGGCTCTTTCATTCTACTGTTGCTTGAATGTTTTCATTAGTGGAACTGCATTGTTTATGTCAATGGCCTTTCATTCTACTGTTACTTGAATGTTTTTATGGCATCGCAGTGCTTATGTCAGTAGCTCTTTCATTCTTCTGTTACCTAAAAGCTTTTATTAGTTTAACCGCAGCGTTTCTGTCAGTGTTTCTTTCATTCTACTGTTGCCTAAATGCTTTTACTAGTGGAATGGAATGGAATGGAATGGAATGGCAATATTTATGTCCATGGCTCTTGGACTACGACGGAAAATAATATAAAAATAAGTATGTCCTACGGTAGACATTTGGAAAGAAAAAACTGTGTGTGTTGGGGGAATATCCCATTGTGATATAGGGTGGTAGTAAGAAACTGTATTTCCTGGTTTGCAAGAATTGTTACAAGGGTTGCCAACCCTTAAATGCCCCCAATGTACCTATATTTTCCTGTAGGGTTGGAAGTATTTTGATTGCGTTAATAATTGTAGAGGAGGGGGGACAGCTCCACCCTCCCACATGTCAATCACGACAGGCATGCCCATTCCTGCGTGGACTCGGTGGTGGGTTAATACACTTCAATTTCGCCGTCTGTAGTATGTCTAGGGAGTTGATTAGTTTTTCTTTCAAGAGATGAAATGTTAGTAAGAGCAGTGAATTGTAAGAGGTGCAATCATATTTTAGAAATAGTATGTACTGGTTTAAAAGATGTGGAGCAGTTAAAAAGCCACAAAATTGATCAAATAAAATCACTCTTTTAGGAACACATTTATAATGCCATTAATCAGTTATTCTATGTCAAGTCAAAAACGTACCTGGGAGACGATCCCAGTTCTTAACTTTTGAATCTCCCCTTCCACTCACTTAACACTTAAAACAGCACTGATTTTTCCATGTAAACACACTTATGGATTTTTATAGCTAATGCTGGACAAAGGCTTCAGTACAAATTTTAGAACTTAACATAAGCAGAGCTGATGACTGTGAGATTGTAAAAAGTATTAAATTGGTGAGGACGTCATACAGTAGATAAACTGCAAATGCCCAGTAAGTTAAAAAACAGAGCAAATGCATAATTGCAGAGACTGTGATAACATGGTCATTCAAAGAAGTGTAGTTAAGAGGATGTGCACTACAAAATCAGAAATGTTTCCACATTGAAGGCCATCTTATGGTTGTAGTATTCCATGACATTCCTGTCTTTTACAGGTAGACCCTATGGTGCACTAGTGTGTGTGATGGGCTTGTTCATTTTCTGGTGAGAAAAGCATGGTGCTCTGCATTTACAGACACAAACGTATTTCTTGTAACACTAGGAATGAAGCCCATACTTCCTGCTTGTTTGGTCTGAATGTACACACTTATATCAGCAGCATTATTTAATGTAAGTTTACCTTAGACTCTAAGGCTTAGAGTTACTTGTTCTGACTAGATTATGTTAAGTGTAACAGTTCTAAGTATTATTTTCAGTGATGATGCCAGATCTGGCCTTAGATTTGCTTAGTATTGCTGGATTGTGACTGCATACAGATTCTGAGCTCTTTTCCTCTTTTTTGTCTTTTACAGTTGGGTGCTGAGTCAGGAGTGAATAATCCCAACCTCCAAACTATGAAGACTGTGTTCCGAATAATGCCACTGATTATTCTACCTCTTACCATCAACTTCCCCACTGTAAGTAATTGCATGAATTCTGTGCAGCAAAATCGAGTAACAAAGTTTCAGACTAATAAACCAAGTAAAAGCCAGCAAAGGTACAAAAAAGAACTATAAACTCCAAACAAGTACCCTTGACAGAAAAATACACCAGTCAATGTGCCTTTATGTGCTTTGATTAAACCTTGGAAGCTGCTTGTGTGAATTAAACTTGGATTTTTGCATCAAGGAACAATTGACTGCTCTATTTTCCTGTCAAGGGTACTTGTTTGGAGTTTGTTTCAGACTAAAATACTAGCTGGCAATTTAATCTAGCACTTGTTAGCACCTGCCAGCAAGTTGGTAAATGAAGTGTTGGTTCTTAGCTGCCAGCAGGCCAGAAAGCAGCTGCCTGCGGCTCAGATGACAAAAAACTGAAAGCAAAAAAATGTTTATACCTCAACAAGTAAAACAGCTTTTTGACTTACTTGTTCAGCTAATTTTCTCATGTTTAACTTATTAGAAGTGGCACTTAATAACTTATATTCAGTACTCCAATTAAATTAAATTGAAAAATGTGCTTTATGTAGTCCATCTTTCAAATACTATAGGCTTAAATGATACAAGACAGACCACACGACTAGCGCTGTAAGAATGAAGCAGCAAACAGAGCGATTGGTACTGTAGGTTTAAATAAATTAAAAGTGCAGGTCATGTTTTATTGTTGAGCCAGGTGACCCAGTGCTGGTTGGTTGCCTGTCCATTGACTTAAGCTGTCTATACCTAGAATTTCTTGGTAAGAGAAGTAAAAACTTCTAAGATTTTAGCATACTGATGTCTCACCTGTTTGTAGTATTGGATGTAGCTGTTGAAAAGAGTGTGTTTGCAATATTGCATAATATACCATCAGCTATTAGTTGCTGTAACAAGCAAGGAATGTTGGATTTTAAATTTGAATTTTCTTGTTTCATTTTTTTTATGCCCAAAGGAGATAGCTAGTAGTAAAATTAACCTTCTTGTCCATTGTTGTCTTTATTAAATGTTAAGGACTTAATTTTTCCCATAACCTAAGAGTTCATTGTTAATTCATGTCAGCAATGTCTGTGCATCACTAAAATGGATTTGTGACTTTCATGAGAAAGGTTTTTATTTGGAATTCTCAATCACATTTGACAATGTATATTGTAAAACAGTGATATGTAAATTACAAAACCTCTTTCTAGAGTATGATGATTATCAACCTGTTCACAAGGACTCTCTCTAGAAGATATTTCAGAGCAAAAATCTGTTGTCACAGTTTGCAGACATGGATGAAAGCTGAATGCAGGATTTGTAGGTCTTTCCCCTTCATGCCTCCAGTTGGTAAGAGGTTTTCTGTCCATATCCCCTGTCACTGTAAACTCATTATAACTCATTGTGCCTCAGCGTAAACCACAGCATTCATACTGATCTTTTATCTTTTTTGGTAAATTGTGCTGCCAAATATTTGATCTGTGCTTTATCTAATCATTACTGGTTAGAAGGTGGAAGAGTAAACAGTCTGGACTGTGTAGTATAGTCTAACATCATGGTTAGTAACCCAAGGAAAGTGAGTGTTGTTTCCACAGTGTTCCATTTTTGGTAAATTTTATTCTGAGAGTTATGTGATTTGCAGTGTTTGTTGATAACATCTAAGTTGTACAAATAATTAGAAATAATGGGAGATATTTTTAGTGCAGGCTGCCACACATTTTATCAGTTAATGGCCACATAGCAGTTGATCAACCCAGTCCTCTGACCGCTAGATGTATTTTATTTTACAAATAGCAGAAGTTTAACACTTTTTGAGAGCAGTGATTCATTGTTAAATAGATTGCCGTAGCATAATCTTGGTGTGTATTTTTAAATATTTGTCATTAGTAAATAGCGTGACCTAGCATAATCACAGCTTGTGTTCTTCAAGTTTTTAGTTGGGTCTATATTAAATCATCGAACGCTTAGAAAAGCGAACGATGATTTATCGACCCCATGTAAGTGAAAGCTTGCAAACTCGAACGCTTAGAACAGCAAAAAAAAAAAAAAAAAAAAACTTCAAACATACAAAGTGGGGGGCTTTGCTCCCCACACACACCCCCTACTTAAATATACCAGCTCCGAGATCGTGCTACAGTGATGAAAATGGCAAAGTAATGGACACGGCCAAGCAATTTCTTTCCCAGGGAAAGAATTTGCTTATATGCCGCTTCATGATTTTGTCTTTTCAAGTTCGACCGAGACGCATTTGGTCATCTAATAGGAACCCTTTTTAGTTATAGTAATTTTTTTTTTATTTATTTTTTCATTTAGAAAGTGGGCAACTATAAGCCTACTTTCAGAGATGACTCAGGAGCACTTTCAGGTTAAGTGACATGGAATCACACAGTAGGTAAAGGAGGCTAGGAAATCAGACACCATACTGCAAGATGAAATTCGTTAGGAGCTCGTAACCCTACTTCTCTCTGTTAAATTGGCAGATCCATGTAAGGAGCTACTTAGGAGTAATGGCAAGTGTGTTAGGCATCTTAGTTTAAAAAATCCAGCGATAATACTACCATGAAGTATAAAACATTGGACAGGGCAATGCTTAAGTGTTTGATGTCATTATGGATGTCCTTCTTTTCATATGCTGATGTATTCATAACGTGAGGGAGTCTGCCTCTGGCTGACTCGTACGTCTGGCCATTTTACAAAAGTTAGCTGCTACTGTGAAGATATATATGTCGGCCCGCATCACTCAGCGTACATCCACCATAACCGGATGTTGGGTATAAAGCAGCTGTCAGCACGCACCTACCTCAGAACTTTTCTGCCGCCTGTGTGACTGCCAACTCCGGTCATCGCTTGCTTGGAGAAGTGACTTCATACTTGTCCATATTCAGATAAGTACCCTATAGAGGGTTTTGATTACCTTTTTGCTACTGTATTGTTAGTTAATGTCAGGTAGAAAGGGAAAGTGTCGGTGTGGAAGGCAGATTCCACATGAGGACTCGCACGAGCTCTGCCTATTCTGTCTTGGCAAAGACCACGACCACACCACTTGTAAAATGTCAGGCTTTTGTTCCCAAAACTCTTGGGAGCCATCTTGCCATGTTCAAATTGTATTTAGAGAATCAACGCTTGAAATGCTTAGCCAAAGACATGGACCTGATGTCGGCAACCTTGGAAGAGCCGCCCGCCAAAAAGGCCAAGAAACCTCAGCCTGATCCTCCGGGTGCACCCTCTATTCTGACCATACCTCTTCAGGCTGGTGAAGGCCCAGAGTCCAAGTCAAAATCCGCAGACCTTCTACTGATGGGTACCTGGGAGGAAGCCATCAAAGAAGCTGCTAGCATGTCCCAGAGGGAGTCACAGGAGTCTGACTTGGGCGCCGGGGGCGGGGGAGGACCAAAGCTTATTTCCAATTTTCTAAATCGTTGTCAGTGAAGATCTTATCTCTGACATTATCTGGCCCACCTTCCCTCCATTGCATTACAGACTTGTTTATGTCAGATGCTTCCAAAAAGAAGCAAAAATCAAAACATATTGCTCCTCCCCAACCATCCGTATCATCTGACCAGGCACCTGACTGACAGGCCTTTACTCAGGAACTACTTAATGCCTTCCTTACATTACGCCAGGCCTCTGCCCCTTCCCAGGCCCCTTCTGTCTCTACTCCTAAGGACAGACTATTAGCTGATATTTCCTCTGAAGAAGAGGATTCTTCAGGGGATGAATTGCTTACTTGCATATCCCAAACTGCCTCCCCTCTAGGGTATGCTTTTCCAGAGGAGGAGGAGTCAAATGGAACGGATTCCCCAGGGGAAGACATCACTTTTGGGGAAACAGTAGTGCAAATGAAGGACTTTTTTAAGTGGGACTGTAGTCAAGTTACTGAGACTCAAAAGAGTTATTATGACCTCTTACAAATGGAGTCCCCAAATCCATCTGCAGTTCCTGCTGTGCATCCTGCCTTTTTGGATGGATTCCTGGCTGCCTCCAAAATTCCAGATTGACACCTCCTGCACCAAAGCACCCAGACAGATTTTATAACGTCCCTGAAGATGCAAAATTCCTCTTCAAGGCCCGTTCTGTAGACCCATCCATGATTTCTGTGACTGCAGGTAAAACTTCAAAACTTCTCCCCACCACTTCCCTCCTTTACTCTGTTAAGGAAAGCAGAGTAATGGAAAGACTGGGAAAAAAGTATACACCTCTGCCACTTTAGCTGTGAGAGCCGTAAACTACCAAACTTGTATGGCCAAATATTCCTTGGCCCTTCTTACTGATGTTATTAAACAATTGGGTGACCTTCCCGATTCCCCTATTAAAGCTAAGGTCACTAGTCAGTTAACTTCTTGCAGTCAAGTAATAAGACACTCAATTAAGTGTAGTTATGATGCAGTGGAGGCTTCATCAAGGGCTGCGACCTCAGGTTCTGTCATCCGAAGATATTCCTGGCTTAGGCTACAGCCTCTGCCTGGTGACATTAAGTCAGAACTAATGCACGCTCCCGTGGATAACTAGACCTTGTTTGGTTCAGTGACTGCTGAACTCTTTAAGGCCCTTCAGGTGAAGGGCAGACAGCTCCAGGACCTCAGGCACATATTTGTCTTTCTGGTTCCCCGCTTTCAGAGGAACTATCCAGCTAAAGCTACCTGTGTGAGAAGGCCTTCCAGACACACACCATCCAAAGGGAAAAAAATTTCCAGGAAGCAGTCTTCCTCCAGGTCTTCTCCCTCTACTCCAGTTCAAAAACAGCCTTTTCAGGCCAAGCCTGGTAGTCTGTTCTGTGACTACCAGGCCATAAGCCCAGACACCCCCCCCTCTCCATGAGTCTCTCCCTGTCCTTCCCTGCTTGGAAACAGGTTACTCGGGACTCTTGGGTCCTCTCATTAATAAAACTAGGTTATTTCATGGTGTGGGAAACCAGACCTCCCTTCAGAGGCATTCCTCAACCCCCTCAAGACCAATTTCACTTCCTTTCCCCCAGTTCTGAAGGGCCTTCTCTCTCAAGGCACAATTTCAGGTAACTCCACAATCAAGGGGGAAAGGATTCTACTCCAGGATGTTCTTGGTCCCCAGTAAAGAAAGTCCCTGGAGACCTGTCTTGGATTTGTCCCATCTAAACACATTCCTCAAGGTCCTCTCCTTTTGGATCCTAACCCTTCCTACTCTCCTTCCCCTGATCCTCCCCAAGGCCTTCATGGTGAACTTAGATATAACGGATGCCTACCTACATATTCCAGTCCATCCTGTTTTCAGGAAATTCCTTCGATGTCCTTCAAGGATGCATCTGCAGTCATAACATATGGGTTGTCCTGCCTCAGGCAGCCCTTCGGTCGGCCGGATTCCAAAGTCTGGGTCTGGCCTCGGCTGATGTCGCACTTCACCCGACGTCATAGCTCCTGGGGTATAAAGGCATCAGCCGACGCCATTTTCCTCAGTCTTTCTTGCCGCGCGGTGCCCGAAGCAGAAGCTGTTCGCAAGTGCCGGTCGGTCAGATCCAGAGATTTCAGCTACCGAAGACTTCTAAAAAAGCTAAGTACCCCGTTGGGGACTCTTTCTTGCCTCAGCCGATGCCAGACAAAGTAAATAATTGTTTAACTTGTGGGAAACAAATACCTCATAATGATTTCCACTCTTACTGTCTTCCTTGCTTAGGCCCAGACCACGATGTATCACCTTGTTTAGCCTGTGCTTCCTTCAACCGACGGACACTTAGACGTCGGTCGGAGTTTGCTGAAGAGTTTTTTGGTCCCGCTTTTGCATATAAAATGCCGTCGGAAACTCTGACTACACATTTAGCCAAAAAACGCAAGGAAAAGGACCGACACTCGCGGCCCGCGGTTTCGGCTGAAACCACGGTTAGGCCTACCGCGAGTGTCTCGGTTTCAGGTGAAACCGAGTCCTCGGTTCTTCCTTCGGCCGAAAGCATGCCTCCGACAAACGAGCCCTCAGAGGCCCCGGCTGAGTCGGCTACAGAAATTCCTACCGAAGAAGCAGGCACACAAGAATTGTCCGACACCATTCCGTTGGACATCTCTACTCCTGCACGTGGGGCAGCTAGACCCCCTGCTTCTATGTCTATTAAGGCCTTCTCCAGGGCTAAAGCAGCTAAACTTTCCAAGGCCTTACCTGCAAAAGCTCCCTCTCACAGACCTTCCACAAGTTCTCAGATTCTCAGCCTTGCTGAGGACCTTATTTCTCTGCTCAGGGGATCCCAACCTCACCCAGACAGGGCCTCACAACCCCCTCCTGAAAAAGGCCTAGGACTGAACCCCCTGAACCTCTCTCCTCTGACTATTCCTCGGATGGATCAGTTTTATCAGACCATCAGGAAGGACCATACTCACCTTATGAGGATTCGGATGCAGAAGACTCCATTCCTTCTGCCTCCCCCCTAGAAGAATTTTCATTTGGGGAAACTCTACACTCAATGAGGGAACATTTCCAATGGCAGGGTCAGGATTTTTCTGATTCTAGGAAAAGGCTAAGGACTTTTTTACACTTACCACAGCATAGGCCTTTAGCCATACCACCTGTACTATCAGTTGTTGATGATGCATACAATGATGCCAGTTCTGCCCCTGATTCTCTTCCCCCGACCCCTGCCAAACCTGACAGATATTACAGGGTCCCGGATTCTCACTTCCACTTGTATAAGGCCCATGCTGCAGACCCAGAAACCATTTCTCAGGGCCCTAAGGGTGTTGCAACTGCCTCTGACAAAAAACCCCTACCCTCTGAAAGAGAATCAAGAGCATTAGAGAGATGGGGTAAAAAGGTTTATACATCTGCTACTCTTTCTGCCAGGGCTTTAAACTGTCAATATAAGGTGCAAGGTTTGATTCTCACCACTGGCAGGAGCTTCACATGATACAGTATCAGGAATTTTTGTTAGATCAGCTGAATAAAAAGCTTTCCTCTCCTGAACCTTTAGACCATAAGTCCCTTCAGGATTTGGTACACAACTCTCAGCAGGTCAGTAATCATTTCTTAAAATGTGGCTATGATGCACTGGAGGCTTCATTTAGATCAGCTATGACTGGAGCAGTGATTCGAAGGCATGCCTGGCTAAAAGAGCAATCCTTGCCAGACCATGTTAAGTCTAAACTCCTAGATGCCCCTATGGAGAAACAAAGTTTATTTGGCTCCCCTGCACAGGAGGTTCTAAAGAAAGTGGAAGAAAAGGCAAAATCTGTGCAAACAGTCAAGGATTTTCTGCAGGTCCAACCTCCGAGGTTCAGCAGAAATTGGCCTTCAAAGAATTGGTCCTTTCCAGACACCTCCAGAGCACAGAGAGGCAGAAATAGACGTCCAAGAGGCAGAGGTCAATCAAGGGGTGCCTACAGGGGTCGTCAGTGGCAACCTGCCAACCAGAGGAGTACCGCCACAGCTGCAACTGCAACCACTTCCACAGGACAGACACAATGACTTGGCTCTGATTCCGCCTACCAGGGAACAACTGGAAGCACCCTTGGGCGGAAAGCTAGCTTTATTTTCAAAAAACTGGCATTGCATTACAGGAGACAAATGGACTTTGCAAACAATAGACAAAGGCTACAGGTTTCACTTCCACACTTTACCAAAAAAGAGAGGAATACCAAACCTACCACCAAGCCAGAATTCAGAGGCTCTAAAACAAATCATCAACTTACTAAGGATGAGAGCAATAGAAAAAGTACCATCTATGGAACAAGGCCAAGGATTTTACTCCAGACTATTCCTTGTACCAAGAAAAGAAACTCAATGGAGGCCTATTCTCGACTTGTCCGCACTGAACACATATCTCATTGTACCAAAATTCAAGATGCTGACCCTACAGCAACTTCTTCCCATGTTGGGCAAGAAGTCT
The DNA here is from genome assembly GCF_019279795.1 of Protopterus annectens. Lineage (NCBI taxonomy): Eukaryota > Metazoa > Chordata > Ceratodontiformes > Protopteridae > Protopterus > Protopterus annectens. The sequence goes on along the minus strand of NC_056750.1, from coordinate 284,344,896 downwards.
TGGCTGGTGACTCTAGATCTCAAGGAGGCATACCTGCACGTCCCTATACGACCAGATTGCAGAAGACACCTCAGATTTCTTGCAGGATCAGAGCATTATCAATTCCCAGCATTGCCCTTTGGCTTATCTACTGCGCCCAGAGTATTCACGAAATGCCTGGCATCAGTAATTGCACATTGCAGGCTTCAGGGAATTCAAATCTACCCATACCTGGACGACTGCCTAATACAAGTGGACAACAAGACAAAAATAATAAAGGATTTGGCCTATGTCATACAACTGCTGCAAGCCTTGGGATACACAGTCAACATACAGAAGTCAAGACTAGTGCCATCCCAAAGGATAACATTTTGGGTGCAGAACTGGACACAATAACTCAGATGGCTTTTCTCACAGAAGAAAAACAAAAGCAACTACCAGTCTACTTCGTGGCATTGACAAGACAAACTCAGCTTACTGCAAGGAAAGTCCTGCAGGCCCTGGGTTACATGGCATCCTGCATAATCTTGATCCCACATGCCAGGCTGCATATGAGAAAATTACAATGGTACCTAAGGAATGTATGGTCTCAACACAGACACAGTCTAGAAACCATGATAACAATCATTCCATGCCTGAAAAAAGAATTCCTGTGGTGGGCTCAAGCCTGCCAGACCAACAGAGGGTTGCCTTTCCACAAACCACAACCAAGGCAGACCATCACCACGGACGCCTCAGACCTAGGCTGGGGGCACACATGGAAGACAAGTGTATCCAAGGCCTATGGTCCCAAGACCAGCTGAATCTACACATAAATCTAAAGGAGATGCTGGCAGTGAAGCATGCAATCGAGGCATTCAAATCATTCCTCCAGCAAGGACACCTGCTGATAAGGACGGACAATACCACAGTCATGTGGTACATCAACAAACAGGGAGGCACGCATTCCTACTCTCTATGCCGGATGGCAATGGACCTGTGGAACCTAGGCCTGAATCTCAACATTCAACTGCAGGCCAGATTCGTACCAGGAAAAGAGAATTCACTAGCAGACAGCTTAAGCAGAACTACCACGGATGCTCACGAATGGATGCTGCATTCAGACATCTTCAAAACCATAACAAAGAAATGGGGAATGCCAGAGATAGACCTGTTCGCCTCCCCACTCAACCACCAACTAAAGAAATTCTGCTCAAGAGAATACCACCCACAAGCCTGGAGGGTGGACTCCCTTTCTTTCAGCTGGAAGGCCCTGACAGTTTATGCCTTTCCACCTCTCCCATTGATGTACAAAGTTCTACTGAAGATCAGGGAGGAACAGCCAAAGGTAATTCTGATAGCTTCAGACTGGCCAAGGCAGCATTGGTACCCGCTACTGAGAAGCATGTCTCGGACGAACTCATGGCCTCTACCTCTATGGCCTTTACTTTTAACGCAGAACAACTACAAGACCCTGCTTCCAAACTTGAAAACGCTGCAGCTAACTGCCTGGAAAATTGCATAAAACAAAACCATCCTGTTTTATCTCAGAGGGTCAAGGACATTATCCTGGAGGCTCGCAGACCCTCCACAAGGAAAACATACTCAGCCAAATGGAAGAGATTCCTCATTTGGAGTGCATCAAAGGGAACAAATGTCACACTGGCAAACCTAGCACACATCCTAGAATACTTAGCAGAACTGTTCCACAATGGCCTGTCCTATTCTTCCATTAAGATTCATGCTTCAGCAATTTCAGCAGAGTACAACATGGATCCTCCTATCTTCTCTCACCCTCTCCTCAGACAATTTTTAAGAGGGATCAAAAATGTAAAACCTCCAAGGAAACCACCTCTGCCTGCATGGGATCTCAATTTTGTGCTGGAAAAATGAACACTTCCTCCTTTTGAACCAGCAGCATCAGCAGACTTACAGTTCTTATCTTGGAAAACTGCCTTCCTTCTAGCACTCACTTCAGCAAGAAGGGTATCCGAGTTACAGGCATTAATGGCAGTGCAGCCTTTCCTTATCTTTCACCAGGATAGAGTGTCTCTGAGAACCAATCCTACTTTCATGCCAAAGGTGGTATCCAGGGTATCCTTGAACCAAGCTATTCATTTACCTACGTTCTTCCCTAACCCACAGAACAGGGGGGGAAAACTACTGCACACCTTGGATGTACACAGACAACTGCGCTACTATCTGGACAGAACTAAGACCAGCAGAAAAACTGACCAGCTTCTGGTAGCATATGCAACAGGAGTGCAAGGGAAAGCAAGTTCCAAACAGACAATTTCAAAATGGATAGGAAATTGCATTCGATTCTGCTACTCTTTTCATGGAAAGACAACTCCTGAAAATATCAGGCCTCACTCCACAAGAGCTACAGCCACCACTACAGCTTTCCTACGAGGAGTGGCTACCAAAGACATTTTAGAAGCTGCTACTTGGAGCTCCGTGCATACATTTGCCAAGCATTACAATCTTCCTTTATACTCCAGATCCCGAGCAGGTTTTGCAACTGCAGTTTTACAAGGGATCTTAACTACACCATCATTATCTTAGTGCCTCCTCCCCCAGTTTGGCTATGGTATTCTACCCATATGTTATGACTGCAGATGCATCCTTGAAGGACATAGTACAGTTTTGTACCTACCATAAATGTAGATGTCCGATAGGTATGCATCTGCAGTCAGGATTACCCACCCTCCTTCCCTCTGTGGTATTCCTAGGGTACTTACCCCTTTCTTAGCTAGCTGGGGGAATCTATTATGGTGTATTTGTTTGTATGTATATATGTATATATACTGTTTGATTTCTACTGTTTGGAATTTTCTACTTTTATCCAAATTTAGCCTTCCTAGAGGGCACCTGGCATCTGGGGCAAGAAACACTGAGGAAAATGGCGTTGGCTGATGCCTTTATACCCCAGGAGCTATGACGTCGGGTGAAGTGCGACATCAGCCAAGGCCAGACCCAGACTTTGGAATCCGGCCGACCGAAGGGCTGCCTGAGGCAGGACAACCCATATGTTATGACTGCAGATGCATACCTATCGGACATCTACATTTATGGTAGGTACAAAACTGTACTTTTTTCAGTAGGCTCTGTGGATTTTCAGTTCTGTGCTTTGCCATTTGGTCTCTCTCTACGGTCTCAAGAGTGTTCACAATTTGCCTAGCCCCAGTCATTGCATTTGCCAGAATGCAAGGAATCCAACTCTTCCCCTGTCTGGATATCCTCCTCTAGGCATCGTCCTCACAGTTGATCCAACAACATCTAGACTTCACCATCTTCCTCTTGAAGTGCCTAGGGTTCACTATAAACCTTCACAAATCCTCCCTGATACCCTCTCAAGATCATGTGTTCTTAAGATGCAGGATTTTAACAGGACAAATGATGGCCTGTCTCCCTCCAGACAAGATTCTGTCCCACCTCCTATTTCTAGTAGATTCTCCCCCTCCAGGCCCTGTCGACCAGGGAGTTTCTGAGGTTCCTGGGATTTATGGCCTTCACCATTCCCATAGTATCCTTAGCAACGCTACATATGAGGAAGTTCCAATGGTGCTTAAGGACAATCTGTAAACTACATCTGTACTCTCTGGAGTTTATGGTACCCCTGCTTCCCTGCCTTTCCAGGGAACTAAATTGGTGGATTACCTAGATCTCTGCCAATCCAGGTCTTCCCCTGCAAACCCCTTCCCCCCAACCAGGATTTGTACACAGATGCTTCAGACTTGGGTTTGGGCGCAACCTTAGGAAAATGGAGAGTGAGAGATACTTGGACCCTGGGCTAACAGAGGGAATGCATCAATATCAAGGACATGAGAGCCTTGATATTGGCCCTCCAAATCTTCAAAGATCGGATTCTACCATGTGTGCTGAGGTGGTACACAGACAATACCACTGTACTGTGGTACATCAGCAAACGGGGGGGGGGGGTGGAGACAAAGTCCTACCTCCTATGCAGATTGGCTGTACAGGCATGGAGTAATCGCCCAGCAGAGACATGCAAACCTCCTAGCCATCTACATACCTTCTGCAGAAAATGTGATGGCAGATGCTCTAAGCAGGACCATGACTCAATCTCACAAATTGATGCTAAACAGGGTTGTGTTCCTGGACCTCATCCATCGATGAGGTATTCCTCAAGCAGACCCTTTTGCCTCCTCCCATCAGCAGACAGCTCAAAACCTTCTGCACCAGGATACCCTCTCCCGGGGCATGGAGGGTGGATGCTCTTACCTTCCCATGGAAGGGGATGCTCATTTATGCATTCCCCCTTCCCTCTCTTACAAAAGGTTCTGCTGAAGATTCAGAGAGAACAACCTCAAATCTTGTTGTTGAACCCCTTTTGGCCAAGGCAGCATTGGTTCCCCCTCTTGCGTCATCTAGCCAAGGGCAATCACCACAAGTTTACCCCACTGGATGGACCTGCTCACACAGGAGAAAGGAACTCTCGTACACCCACAAATATCCACCCTGAACCTTACACTGTGAGTAAAGGTGTATTGATTTCCTTCAGACACCTTTACACAGAGGACGTCGTGCAGGAGGCCAGAAAACCCACTACTGGAAAATCCTATCTCTCCAAGTGGAAAAGATTTTCTGTTTGGTATCGAAAACAAAATATACAACCACTGACTGTAGAACCTCCAGTGGTTTTGTCTTGCCTCTGTGAACTGATGAACTCTGGCTTGTCATACTCTTCAGTTAAAGCACACCTATCTGCCATCTCAGCTTGTCTAGCACTCACCCTCCCCCAAGCTTCCAGACTGGGGGTTAAGTTCTTTTTAAAGTGGGTACTACATATTAGACCTTCAAGGAAGCCAATTCCCTCCCCCTACTTATTTTTGTATTGGAAAAGCTGACCTTGCCACCCTTTAAGCCAGCCAAGGACTGATCTCTCCAACATTGCACATGGAAAACTATCCTCTTGGTGGACATTACTTCAGCCAGATCGGTCTCTGAACTGCAAGCCCTCATGACCTCTCCCCTTCGCAGTTTTCAACAAGGCCAGGGTTTGCTTATGCATTAAGCCATCCTTCATCCCCAAAGTAGTTAGTGAACTTTCCCTGAATCAGGCCGTCAATCTTCCTACCTTCTTCCCTTTGCCTCAAACCTATGCTGAAAGGATCCTTCACTCCTTGGATGTACATAGACAACTCATACTATTTGGCAAAGACCAAATCCATTCGTAAATCTGATAGGCTCTTTGTCTCCTATCTTCCAAGAGCCCTGAGACACCCTGTTTTCAAACAAACCATTTCCTCTTGGATCCCTAAAACTATTTCCTTTTGCTACACAGCCCATGGCAAAAGGCTTCCCATTCTAGCGAACTCACACCCCACTAGGTTTGTGTCCTCCTCTGGTGCCTTCTTTAAGGGTTTGGATACAGCTGCCATTATTGAAGCAGCTACATGGTCATCTGTCCACACTTTTACCAGACACTATAAGTTGGACATAATTTCCAAGTCCAGAGCAGGATTTGCTAGGGCCATTCTTCATGGCTGTGGAAAATGTCTCTGTTCCTCTGTCCAATTCTTAATAGCATGAGCTTTTGCACTCCCTCATGTTATCACTACAGCAGCATATGAATAGAAGGACACAGTATAGTTGTATAAAACCTTACTATAAATTTAGATGTCCTTATGCTGCTGTATAGTTTCCCACCTGCCTTCCCCCTGTCGCTTGCCTGACTCCTGAGTACCCATTCCATAGTTGCTGGTTCCTGGCATCATCCAGTTCTGAGGTAGATGCGTGCTAACATCTACTTTATACCAGACATCCGTTTATGGCTGACGTATGCTGAGTGATGCAGGCCGTCGCATGTACCTTCTCAGTAGCAGCTAACTTTTATAAAATGGCTGGATGTAAGAGTCAACCAGAGGCAGACTTTCTCATGTTATGAATACAGCAGCATATAGAAAAGAAGGACATCTAAAGTTATGGTAAGATTTTACGCAACTATACTTTATCATTTTTAAATTAGCTTCAGTACGAAAGGGAAATATTTCATAAAATAAAAAATGCTAAATAGATGAAATGAATGAAGGGCTGAATCTGTACTGAAAGGTTAAGTAAACTTTTAACTTTATTTGTTTAAAATTTGTTAAACTGGTGTAGAACACTAATCTGCCTAGCCCATTTTCAGGCTCAGTCTGATGTAGATGCAACTAAAATAGCAATATATTTTGTCTGGGCCACAGTGAAACAGAAAATGAAGCATGCAGAGAAGCAAAAGAAAGGCTGACATGCAGCTTATGATGTCCTTTTATATCACTGTTACAGTATTCATCACCTCTGGGATCTCCTGCCAAGAATATCTCAACATTTGACCAGTATATCAAAGTCTTTATTACTTATGAGTGTCGTACGTCACACATGTGCTCCCTGCACAAGAGTAGGGCATAAAGGTGACGTAACTTCATTACTGCCGGTGTGAACATAATTATCATACGTCGGTCTGAATGCCCTTCACTTTGCTGGTTACACCAAGCCAAATTCAAGATAAGTACCCCATTGAGGGTTCCTGTTTCTTTTATTTTTCAGTGGGCTACATGTCATCCAAGAAAGGGAAGTGTCAGTGTGGGAGGCTACTATAGGTGCCTATTTTGCTTAGATGTGTCTCACACCCAGTCAGTGTTCCATCTGTCTGGCTTTTGTACCTAGGACTTAACATGGCCATCTTTCTTCCCTTTCCATTTGTCTTTTGAACCAACGTCTCAAGCTGTTGGCCCAAGGTACCATGGCAGAATCTGCTTGCTCCTAGGTACAGCCGCTGCTCAAGAAGAAGGCTGAGAAATCTAGGCTTGAAGCTGCTGCTGCTGCCCAGCTTCCAAAAGATATGTGTCCTGAGGTGCATGAGAACCCCAAGGGCAGTCTGGTATTGCCACCGGATGTCCTTCAAGGATGCATCTGCAGTCCTAACATATGGGTTGTCCTGCCTCAGGCAGCCCTTCGGTCGGCCGGATTCCAAAGTCTGGGTCTGGCCTCGGCTGATGTCGCACTTCACCCGACGTCATAGCTGCTGTTTATTGGGTATAAAGGCATCAGCCAACGCCATTTTCCTCAGTCTTTCTTGCCGCGCGGTGCCCGAAGCAGAAGCTGTTTGCAAGTGCCGATCGGTCAGATCCAGAGATTCTACTACCGAAGACTTCTAAAAAGCTAAGTACCCCATTGGGGACTCTTTCTTGCCTCAGCCGATGTCAGACAAAGTAAATAATTGTTTAACTTGTGGGAAACAAATACCTCATAAGGATTTCCACTCTTACTGCCTTCCTTGCTTAGGCCCAGACCACGACGTATCAGCTTGTCTAGCCTGTGCTTCCTTCAACCGACGGACACTTAGACATCGGTCGGAGTTTGCAGAGGAGTTTTTTGGTCCCGCTTTTGCATACAAAATGCCGTTGGAGACTCCAACTACTCAATTAGCTAAAAAGCGCAAGGAAAAGGACCGACACTCGCGGCCCACGGTTTCGGCTGAAACCACGGTTAGGCCAACCGCGAGTGTCTCGGTTTCGGCTGAAACCGAGCCCCCGGTTCTTCCTTCGGCCGAAAGCATGCCTCCGATAGCCGAGGCCTAACAGAGCATGGCTGAATCTGCTATTGAATTTACTGCTACAGAAGCAGGCACCCAGGATTTGTCCGACACTATTATTTAGACATATCTACCCCTGCACGTGGGGCTGCTAGACCCCCTGCTTCTATGTCTATCAAGGCTTTTGCCAGGGCTAAAGCAGCTAAATCTTCTAAGGCCTTACCTGCAAAAACTCCTTCACATAGGCCTACCTCTAGTTCCCAAATGCTCAGCCTGGCTGAGGATCTCATTTCTTTGATCAGGGGATCCCAACCTCACACAGACAGGGCCTCTCAGCCCCCTCCAGACAAGAGGCCTAGGACTGAACCCCCGGAACCTGTCTCTACAGATTATTCCTCAGATGACTCAGACATTTCAGACCCTCACGAAGGCCCATATTCTCCTTATGAGGATTCTGATGCAGAAGACTCCATTCCTTCTGCTTCTCCTCCTGAAGAATTTTCCTTTGGGGAAACCTTGCATGCTATGAGGGAACACTTCCAATGGCAGGGCCAGGATTTTTCAGATTCAAGGAAAAGGCTAAGGACCTTTTTACACTTACCACAGCATAGGCCTTTAGCCATTCCGCCAGTACTAACAGTTGTTGATGATGCATATAATGATGCCTGTACTGCCCCTGCTGTACTGCCCCTGATTCTCTTCCTCCGGCCCCTGCCAAGCCAGACAGATATTACAGGGTCCTGGACACACATTACCATTTGTATAAGGCTCCTGTTGCAGACCCTGAAATCATTTCACAGGGCCCTAAAGGTGTGGCAGCTGCCTCTGCCAAAAACCCTCTTCCCTCTGAAAGGGAATCTAGAGCATTAGAGATGGGGTAAAAAGGTTTATACTTCTGCTACTCTTTCGGCCAGGGCCTTGAACTGTCAATTTCACATGATTCAGTACCAGGAATTTTTGTTAGACCAGATAAACAAAAAACTGTCTTCTCCTGAACCTTTAGACCGCAAGTCCCTTCAGGATTTGGTACATAACTCTCAGCAGGTCAGTAACCATTTCTTAAAATGTGGCTATGATGCACTGGAGGCTTCCTTTAGATCAGCTATGACTGGAACAGTGATTCGAAGGCATGCCTGGTTAAAAGAACAATCCTTACCAGACCATGTTAAGTCAAAACTCCTAGATGCTCTTGCCACCGTTTTCTTCTGCTGCAGCCTTCTCAGGGGCCGGCATGTAACCTGTTTCTCGCACATTCTCAGAGGCCTTGCAAACTTCTACTGCGGATGTTGAGGGGAATCATGGCTGATTATCTCTGAGGAGCCTAAAGGGATTCCTAATATTCTTTTTGTGAAGAGGTGCCAGGTACCTTGTTCAAATTCAGGCAGGGATCTGAACTGTCACACTTTGTCAGGGTCGACCTCCCCTTGAAGAAAAAAACAAGTCTACACATGTGGTGTCAGTAACCAGGGACTCACAAAGGGAATGGCAGGACTTAAAAGACTTCTTCAAGGCTTTGATGGTGTTCAGGCCACGTCAGGAGGTTTTGGTTCCTGCAACCTCTTGGTCTTCTATCCCCCAAAAAGGCAAGGGACCCTGAGTTCTCAGATGAAGATTCTGACAGTAATGCTGACTCTATATCCTGCTCCTCTTGGTTGCCTTCTCCTTTTGACTATGGGTCAGTGGAAGAGAAGTTGTCAGTCCTAATTCTCCTTTGGAGGAACTGTCCTTTGAAGACTTGGTCCTGCTTTTGATGGAACATTTTTGTGGGATTGCTTTCAGGTAATAGATGTCCAGAAAAAGTATTATGAGTTGTTACAAATGGACACTACTAAACCGTCTTCTGTCCCTCCTGTGTTGGCTCTTCTGTTGGATACCTTCTTAGCTGCTTCCCTGGCACTAGACTCCCAACCTCCAGCCCCAAAGAAGCCTGACCAGTTCAATAAGGTGCTAGACGCCTGCAGGTTCTTGTACAAGTACCTGTCACCTGACCCAGTGGTGATTTCTATGTCTACTGGTAAGGCTTCTCATCTGCTGCCCTCTTTTAAGCTCCTTCCTTTGGATAAGGACAGCAGAGCTTGTGGAGAGGATTGTTAAGAAGGTATATGCTTCTGCTACTTTAGTCTTTGTGGCTGTAAATTACCAGACCCATATGACAAGCTACATTTTGTTTCTTCTTTCCTAGATTGGGAAGATGTCCTTGACCTGCCGTACTCTGAGGGTAAGTCTTCAGCTCTTTCCTTACTAGGTTCCACTTCAGAGGTTGCCCATCATGGTGTAAAGTGCAGCTATGATGCAGCAGATGCATCCTTTAGGGCTCTTGTGATGAACTGCTATTCCTGGCTTCACCTTCAAGCCTTGTCAGATGATATTAAAGCAAAACTCCTGGATGCTCCTCTGGATAGCCAAAACTTGTTTGGCATTGCTGTAGCAGAGCTCTGTAAGACTTTGCAGAATCATGGTAAGGTCATGAAGGATTTAAAGCACATACCTGTTTCTTCCATTCCAAAGTTTCCAAGGAACTATTCCAGTAAAACTGCCTCTTTGCAAAGACTGCCTATACAGTCTTTCAGGGGTAAGAAGGCTGCTATGCTTGTTTTTTTCTGATAAGCCTACGTAGTGCTTGGTCCCCAGAAGGAGTCCTTTCTTGACAAGTTTGCAATCGTCTGACTTTCTGCCCTTTCTTCCTCTCAGCCGTGTTCCCTTGTCCCTCATGCTTTCTCTTTCTCTCCCATTACAGCAAAATATCACTACAGACTCTTGGGGTCTCTCTATTATCAGGCAGGGTTACTTTATGGCCTGGAAAACCCTTCCTCAGTATCCCACAGTCTCCTGCATAACAACTCCTTCATTTTCCAGGAGTATTACAGGGTCTGTTAGACAAGGGTACCATTCAGTTAGTTCCACAGACTGAGGGGGTGTCTGGGGTTTTATTCCAGAATGTTTATGGTCCCCAGGAAAAGGGAGGTCTTGGAGACCTGTCCCAGATCTTTCCATTCTGAGTACTTTCCACTTAGTGCTATCCTTCTAAATGCTCTCTTCAGACTCCGTTCCCCAGTTGCTTCCCCGGGCCTTTCTAATTTCCACTGGGCCTAAAGAACTTCTCCCTATATATTCCTGTCCACCATCTATTCAGGAAATGTTTGCATTTCTCTCTGTCTTCCTGTCATTCTCAGTTTGCTGCTTTGCCCTTTGGGTTTCAGTGATCTTAGAGATATTCACCAAATGCCTGGCTCCAGTGGTTGCCCTTTGCTGGCATTGGGACATTCTGATATTTCCCTGTCTGGACGACCTCTTGCTTTTGGCCCCATCCCAAACCATGCTAGTGCAGGATCTTCATTGTACCCAGCTTCTGTTGCACAGCCTGGAGCTCAGTTAATCTTCAGAAGTAAATGTTGACTCCATCTCAGGATCACATTTTTTAGGATGCAGGATCCAAACTGTTCCAGTACTAGCTTCTCTTCCTGCCACTAAGGTTCTGTCTCTCACTATTTATTTTCTTTCCCGGATTCCTCTGTCCTGTATTCTGGCCAGGTGAGTTTCTAAGCACTGTAGGATTCATGGTTTCTACCATCCCCATGCTTCCCTGGGCTAAGCTTCATATGAGAGAGTTTCAGTGGTGTCTCGGATCAGTATGGCTTCAACACTGCCACCCCCTAGACTTGTCTGGTTCCCTTGATGTTCTTCGTGTTTCACTGTTGCATTCATTACATTTGGGTAATCTGCTGGCAGGTTGACCTCAGTCGGCCTGAATATCAAAGTCTCGGATCCTGTGTCGGTTGCTGTCTCCTCTTCCATGATGTCAGGTCGTCAGGGGTATAAAACATGCAGTCTATGCCATTTTCTTCAGTCTTTCTTGCCGTGCGGTGCCCGAAGCAGAAGCAGTTCGCAAGTGCCAGTCGGCCGACTCCTGAAATTTGCGCATTCGAGTTTCAGAACCAAAGTCTTCAATTAAAGCTAAGTACCCCACTGGGGAAGCTTTTTCTTGCTCCTTACCGATGTCAGTAAAAGTTAATAATTGCATTACTTGTGGGAAGCAAATACCTCATAAGGATTTTCATTTGTACTTGCCTAGGCCCAGATCATAACGTGCCTTGCTGTCAGTTTTGTGCTAGATTTAACCAACGCACTATTAAGCGTCGGTATATCTTTGCTTCAAAATATTTTGGAAACAGATTTAATTACCCTGAAATGTTGTTGGGTAGCAATCCAACTACACACAAGTTCACAAAAAACGCAAAGAAAAGGACAGAGACAGACCGTCAAGGTCCAAAACCGATGACGAAGCTTCTAAGCCAGTCACCAGTTCGCCAGTACTCTGAGGCGCTTTCGCAGCCCCTGATACCTGCTACTTTTGAGTTGCAGGCTTCTACCGAGACCCATGCGGAATCCGGCATGCCGCGAGATTCTCAGAGTATTGTACCCGTGGATGTCTCTCCCTCGGATGGGTCCGGAGCCGCTGAGGGTGTTTTCAGGCCTCAACATTTGTATATAAAACTGACGCCAGCTTCAAAAACAACTTCTAAGGCTAAAAAACTGATGCATGAGCCACGTGCTCAGGCCCCTATGCCTAAAAAACAGATGATCAAAATGGCTGAATACTTAATTACCTTGATCAGGGGTTCTCAACCCCCTCCTGATAAGAGGCCTAGGCAAGACACTGATTATGAATCTTCAGATCAGGTTTCTATTTCTTCTGATCAGGAATTTTCTGTACCACCCTATGAGGATTCAGATGCAGAAGAATCCATCCCATCTGCATCTCCTCCTGAAGATTATTCTTTTGGAGAAACCTTGCATACTTTAAGGGAACATTTTCATTGGGATAGTCAGGATTTCTCAGAATCAAAAAAAAGGCTTAGGGATTTCCTCCTTCTTCCTCAGCATAGGCCTTTGGCTATACCTCCTGTATTAGACATTGTTGATGATGTGTTTTCGGAATCAAGCATGGCTCCTGGTTCCCTACCACCGGCTCCTAGTAAGCCAGACAGATATTACAGGGTTCCTGACTCCCACAAATTTTTAGTCAAAAATCCTGCTGCTGACCCTGAAACTATCTCACAGGGTCCGAAAAGGTGTAAAGGCCTCTACAGCCAAGAACCCTACCCCCTCTGATAGAAATTCCAGGGCACTGGATAGATGGAGAAAAAAGGTTTATACATCTGCAACCTTGGCAATTAGGGCCTTAAACTGCCAGTTTCATATGCTTAAATATCAACAGCATGTTATGGGATTATTGAAACAGAAAATGATGTTGATTTCTGAATGTGTGGAAAATAAAGAATTACAGGAATTATTGCATGCAGCAGAACAGGTTGGAAAGCATACTTTGCAATGTGGTTTTGATTCCTTGGAGGCCTCTTGCAGGGCCGCAGTTACTGGATCTGTGAATAGAAGGCATGCCTGGCTGAAGGAGCAAAATCTGCCTGATCATGTTAAAGCTAAATTGTTGGATGCACCTTTACAGCATGATACTCTGTTTGGTAATAAGGCAGAAGAGGTTTTAAAGAAAATGGAAGACAAAGCTAAATCTATGCAAACTGTAAAATATTTCTTACAAGTGCAGCCACCCAGATTCAGTAGACACTGGCCTACAAAAAATTGGTCCTTTCCTGTGTTCAACAGAGCCTCACAAGGCAAATCCAGGTGCTCAAAAGGCTCTAGGTACCAATCACAGGGTTCTTACAGGTCAAAGCAATGGGGTGCCTCTACCTCCAAATCTGGAGGAAACAAAGCATAACCCTACAGTAAGCAGTCGCAATGACTTCCCTCTGCCATCACCAAGCACTTATCTTTTGGCAGCCCCCTTAGGGGGAAATTAGCACTTCATGCTCAAAATTGGCAGTTAATAACCCAGGACAAGTGGGTATTAAACATAGTATCCCAGGGGTACAGATTTAATTTCCATACCTTGCCAATTCCAAATGGTTGGCCAGATTTGCCACAAAATCAATGGGTAGAGGCACAGAAACAAGTTACGTCCCTCATGGATATGGGGGCTATTCAGCCAGTACCAGAGCAGGAAAAAGGGCATGGGTTTTATTCAAGACTGTTCCTGGTATCCAGAAAAGACCATGCCTGGCGTCCAATACTGGATTTATCGATTTTGAACACATTCTTGGACATCCCAAAAATTCAAAATGCTGACTTTGCAACAGCTTCTGCCCATGCTGGGTAAGAACGCTTGGTTAGTGACTCTAGTCTTAAAAGAGGCATACGTGCATATCCCAATAAGGGAATTGTGCAGTAGATACCTCCACTTCAAGGCTGGTTTTATGCATTACCAATTCTCTGCACTGCCCTTTGGCTTATCTACTGCGCCCAGGGACTTTACAAAGTGCCTGGCACCAGTAATTGCATTTTGCAGACAAAGAAGCATACAAATCTATCCTTACTTGGACGACTGTCTCATTCAAGCAGAAAACAAGGACATTCTTCTTCAACATATGGCGTTTGTAAAAAGGCTTTTAACATGCCTAGGGTACACAATAAATGAAAAGAAATCACAACTGGTACCCTCTCAAAAAATTACATTCCTGGGTGCAAGCTTGAATATAACTGGCCAGATGGCTTACCTTATGCCAGACAAACAAAGGCAACTGACTATTTACTTCAAACAGATGGCAACAAAAAAACAGTTTTCTGCAAGACAAATTCTGCAGGCTTTGGGGTTCATGGCATCCTGCATTCTACTCATTCCATATGCAAGACTGCATATGAGGAAACTACAGTGGTATCTAAAAAGTTTATGGAGTCAACATTATCACAGTCTGGAAACAATGATTCCTCTCATTCCCTGCCTACAACAGGAGTTTATTTGGTGGGCAGAGACATGTCACCAGAACATGGGATGGTCTTTCACTCTACCCCCTGCCTCCCAAACTCTTAACTACAGACGCATCAGACTATGCTTGGGGAGCCCACCTGGCGGGGAGATGTATTCAGGGCATATGGAGCCTAAAACAATGCATCTGCATATCAACCAGAAGGAGATGTTAGCTGTTCAGAATGCCCTGACAGCCTTCAAGGATTTACTTCATCCAGGACAAGTATTGATAAAAACGGACAACACCACGGTTATGTGGTACGTAAACAAACAGGGGAGTACACATTCCTACCCCCTTTGCAGACTAGCCATGGCATTGTGGGACACAGCCCTGAATTACCAAGTACATCTTCAAGCTCAATTCCTGCCAGGAAAACAAAATACTCTGGCAGACGATCTAAGCAGAAATATTATGGACCCTCACGAGTGGAAACTGGACCCACAAGTCTTCCACATGATAACAGAGAAATGGGGGAGTCCAGACATAGATCTATTTGCCTCTCCCCAAAATTATCAACTGGACAAATTCTGCACAAGGACTTATCACAGACAAGCAGTTGGAAAAACCTATCAGTCTACGCCTTTCCTCCTCGGCCTCTTCTCCCCAAGGTCTTACTAAAGGTCAGAGAGGAAAAACCAAAAATGATCCTAATTGCCCCGGACTGGCCTCGCCAGCACTGGTACCCAATTCTAAGGAATATGTCTCAACTCCCTCCTTGGTACTTGCCTCAAATACCTCATCTACTGTCTCAGCAGAGCAATCAAATTCTGCACAATCAGCTCCAAACTCTGAACCTGGCAGTGTGGCTGATCATGTAATTATTAAAACAACACATCTCAGTAAATCTGTGATGGAAGCCAGAAGTACTAGAAAATCTTATGCTGATAAATGCAAGAGATTCTGTGCTTGGAACCAAGCACAAGGAACAGACATCAAAGCCAAATGTTCCTCAGATTTTACAATACTTGACTGAGATGCTTGACAAGGGCCTATCTTTCTCATCAATAAAAATCCATGCCTCTGCCATCTTGGCTCATTACAACACAGAGCCTCACATCTTTTCTCATCCTCTAATAAAACAGTATCTTAGAGGGGTCAAAAATTTAAGGCCTCCCAGATCATCACCAACTCCTGCATGGGACCTCAATTTTGTGCTGGAAAAGCTCACCCTGCCTCCTTTTGAACCAGCAGCTACAGCGGATATAAAGTTTTTATCTTGGAAAACAGCTTTCCTTCTGGCAATCACTTCAGCAAGAAGGGTTTCAGAACTACAGGCCCTCATGGCTGTGGAGCCTTTTATTACATTTCATCCGGACAGGGTGTCCCTCAGGATCAATCCTTCCTTTATGCCTAAGGTGGTATCCAGTGTGGCTCTTAACCAAACTATTCACCTGCCAACTTTTTACTCAAATCCGCAGAACAAGGGGGAGCAGATTCTGCATTCCATGGAAGTACACAGACAACTAAGATTCTACTTAGACAGGACCAAATCTCTAAGAAAGTCTGAGCAACTACTGGTGGCATTTTCTGCAGGATCAGAGGGGAAGGCTATTTCAAAGCAGACTATTTCAAAGTGGATAAGCCACTGCATTCGTTTCTGCTACTTGCATCATGGTAAACCAGTGCCCAAGGAAATGGGTCGCATTCCACCAGGGCTGCATCAACCTCAGCAGCTTTTATCAGAGGAGTTCCAACCAAAGACTTTCTAGAAGCTGCTACTTGGAGCTCTGTTCATACATTTACAAAGCATTATCATTTGCCTCTCTTCTCTAAGTCCAGGGCATGCTTTGCCACTGCAGTTCTGCAGGGCCTTATAGCCACTCCTAATGCTATTTAGCTCCATCCTCCCATCCATAGCTTTGGGATTCTACCCAAATGTAATGACTGCAACAGTGAAACGTGAAGAACATAGTACAGTTGTGTACACTTACCATAAATGTAGATGTTTGAGTGTATTCACTGTTGCAATCCGGGTTACCCACCCGCCATCCCCCTTTTTTCTAGAACTTCTCTTTCCTTCACTATATTCTACAGCCTTTGTGGTGTATTTGCTTTTAGATGAAGGTAAAGTTTATGTTGTTACAATTGCATTTGTATATAGATTTGTATATATATTTTTGCTCCCCATTTGGGGGGCACCTGACATCTGGGGCAAGAAAAACTGAAGAAAATGGCATCTGCTGCATGTTTTATACCCCTGACGACTTGACGTCATGGAAGAGGAGACAGCAACCGACGCAGGACCCAAGGCTTTGATGTTCAGGCCGACTGAGGGCAACCTGTCAGCAGATTACCCAAATGAAATTACTGCAACACTGAATACACTCGAACATCTACATTTATGGTAAATGTACACAACTGTACTTTCCCTTCTCTCAAACAAGCACTTTACTGGTGGATTTAACAGGTATCTCTAAATCTGGGTGATGTTCTTCGTGTGTCACTGTTGCAGTCATCACATTAGGGTTATCCCTGTCAGGGTAGCCCTCATTTGGCCCGAATACCAGAGGCTTAGTATTTCTGTGTTGGTTGCTGTCGCTCCAGGACTGACGTCAGGTCGTCAGTGGTATAAAAACAGGCAGCCGATGCCATTACATCAGTCTTTCTTGCCGAGGAGCCCAAAGCAGAAGCAGCTCGTATGAGTGCCGTTTGGCCGCTACCTGAGTTTTTCATTTCCGAATTGAAGTTGAAGTCTTCTAAAGCTAAGTACCCTGTTGGGGATCCTTTTTTCTTGCTCTAACTGATGTCAGAAAAAGTTAACAATTGTCTCGCCTGTGGAAAGCAAATACCACACCGAGACTTTCATTCCTACTGCATCACTTGTTTAGCCCGAGACCACGATGTCCCCCGATGTCGCTGATGCCTGCTTCTGTGGACTCGCAGGCCACTACTGAGACCCTTTTGGAGTCCGGTATTCTGCAAGACTCTTCTTCGACTAAGGATCCTGCGGATGTCTCTACCTTGGATGGGTCTGGTGCCGCTGAGCAGGTACTGGCTTCTGAAGAAGTACTTCGCACAACCGATGATCTACACAGACCGATGACTTCTTTCTTGTCTACAGTTCTTTCGAAAACCACCGAGTTTCTAAGGCCCAGGGTACGAACCACACCCAAATAACCAACAACCCAAGCCCAGACCCCTGCTTCCATGCCTCAGTCTCAAATGCTTAAAATGATGGAAGACCTTATAATGCTTATCAGGGGAAGCCAGGCTACCCCTTCCAAAAAAAAAAAAAAAACGCTTGTCCTCTGTAGTTTTATCTGAACAGGAGTCCGATGACTCTGATGCATCTGAATATGAAAATATGCAACCCCTCTCTGCTTATGAGGATTCTGATGCAGAGGAATCCATCCCTTCAACTTCTCCACCCAAGGACTTTTTCTTTGGGGAAACCCTACATACTTTAAGGGAGCATTTCTAGTGGAAATGTCAGGACTATCCGAGACGCAGGGAATTCTTAGATCTTCCACAGCACAGACCTCTGGCCATTCCTCCTGTCCTGGATGTTGTGGATGATGTTTTTATGGAATCCAATCTGACCCCTGACACTCTCCTTCCTGCTCCCAGGAAACCTGACAGGTACTATAGAGTCCCTGACTCTCACAAATTTCTTTTCAAAAATCCTTCTGCTGACCCCGAGGTAATCTCTCAAGGACCTAAAGGAATCAAAGTAACTTCAGCTGAGAATCCCACCCCCTCAGATAGGGATTCCCGAGCATTAGACATATGGGGTATAAAAGTATACACCTCTGCTACTCTTGCTATTAGAGCATCAAATTGTCAGTTCCATATGCTGAAATATCAGCAACATACCATGGAACTCCTCAAACAAAAAATATCTTCTTTCCCTGCTTGTGTAGAAAATAGAGTTACAATGTGGTTTTGACGCCCTAGAAGCTAGTAGGCATTGCCCCTCCAAGCTCTGGTCCTTTCCTGTACCCCCCAACCCCCCCCCCCCAGTCAGCTCAGCCTAGACCCAGGGGAAGCAGGCCCCCCCAGACAACAGCCCCAGGGAATGCAGATATCTAAGCAATGGAGTTCCTCCTTTTCAAAACCAGGGAGTGTAAAGCCACCCCCTTATGGTAAGAGTTCAAACTTCCACCCCTTCCCTCTGCCCACCTGCACTTGCCCCTAGGAGGAAAACTCTCCTTCCACGCAAGCAACTGGGCCACCATTACCAACGACCGCTGGGTCCTCAACATAGTGTCCCAGGTATACAAATTTTATTTTCACACACTGCCAACTCCAAAAGGGTTCCCAGATCTTCCCCAAACCAGTGGGCAGAGGCCAAAAAGCAAGTCCTTTCCCTCCTCTCAATGAAGGCAATAGAGCATGTTCCTGCAGAACAAACAGGCCAAGGTTTCTGCTCCAGACTCTTCCTGGTACCCAGAAAAAGGGCACATTGCACCCCATCCTCGACCTATCCATTCTAAATACCTTTCTAGTGATACCAAAATTCAAAATGCTCACCCTCCAGCAGCTTCTTCCTATGCTTTCCAAGGATGCTTGGTTAGCCACCCTAGACCTAAAAGAGGCCTACCTACACATCCCAATCAGGGAATCATGCAGGAAATACCTACGTTTCAGAGCAGGATCACTACAGTTTCAATTCTCTGCGCTTCCCTTTGGCTTATCCACTGCTCCCAGAGTTTTCACAAAATGTCTGGCTCCCGACATTGCTTTTTTCAGGCAAAGAAATATTCAAATTTACCCATACTTGGGCGACTGCCTGATTTGGGCAGTCAGGAAAAACTGCTAAAGCACATGACCTTTGTAAAGGTCCTACTGACCTCCCTGGGGTATACTATCAATGAAAAGAAATCAAAATTAGTACCGTAACTAATTGTATTCCTGGGAGCAAGCCTAGATACAGGCATCCCAGATGGCATTCCTTACACCAGAAAAACAAACCTACCTGACAATCTACTTCTCTCAACTAGCCACCAGGACCCAGTTATCCACAAGGAAAATCCTGCAGGCTCTAGGGTTCATGGCTTCATGCATTCTACAAAAAAGAAACAGAACCAGCAAACTATGGATCCTGAAAATCAACCTGATTTTCAGGATCCATGGTTTGCTGGTTCTGTTTCTTTTTTGTTTTATGTTACCTTGGGACCGTGCAAGTGCTTCACATGCAGGAACCTTTTTCATTCATGCATTCTACTCATTCCATATGCCAGACTGCATATGAGGAAACTACAGTGGTACCTAAAAAGCCTTTGGTATCAGCACTCTCAAGACCTGGAAACTCTCTTATACCAATGATACCTTGTCTAAGGAAAGATTTTCTTTGGTGGGCAGCAGCATGCTGCCACAACAAGGGACTTTCCTTCTCACTACCCCACACTGCCCAGACCCTCACCACAGATGCATTAGACTATGCCTGGGGTGCACACCTGGACGGCAGGTGCATTCAGGGCCAATGGAGCCCAAATCAAATACATCTGCACATCAACCAAAAAGAGATGTTAGCTGTTCAGCACGCCCTGACAGCTTTCAGATCCCTACTCTCCCTCTGCTTATCAGAACAGACAGCACTACGGTGATGTGGTACATCAGCAAGCAGGGGAGGTACTCACTCTTATCCTCTGTGCAGGCTTGCCATGACCCTTTGCCACACGGCCACAGCCATGCAACTACACCTGTTAGCACAATTCCTGCTAGGCTCTCTCAACTCTGTGGCAGACAACCTAAGCAGAAACCTGCTAGATCCGCACGAGTGGCAGCTAGACCAAAGAACCTTCACCCTTGTAACCCAGAAATGAAGCACCCAGAAGGTAGACCTCTTTGCCTCCCACTCCAATCATCAACTCAGCAAATGCTGCACCAGGGAACCTCACAGCAAGGCCTGGAAAGTGGATGCTCTATCCTTCCAGTGGGTAAACTTCTTGGTCGATGCATTTCCCCCTCTACCACTCATTTCAAGGGTACTGCACAAAATAAGGGAGAAAAAAACAAAGACAGTCCTGATTGCCCCAGACTGGCCACGGCAGCACTGGTACCCACTGCTGCACAGCCTGTCACCATGGCACCTACCTCAGATCTCAACACTCCTGACCCAGAGGAATTGAGAATTCATGCATCCACAATTGCAGACCCTCAGTCTGGCAGCCTGGCTTATTCCCTGACCTCTCCTCAAGCTGCCAGTCTAAGGAAACAAGTTCTAGATGCCAGATGCCCCAGCACTAGAAAGTCTTATGCTGACAAGTGAAAAAGGTTTTGCACCTGGATCCAGGCTAAGGGAGCCGGAACGACACAGCCCACCCTACCTCTCATCCTGAATTATCTGGCAGACCTACTGCACAAGGGTCTATCCTCCTCTTCTATTAAAATGTATGCCTCTGCCATCTCTGCTCATTTCAGTTCAGAGCCCACCTCTTTTCTCGCACTCTCTCATCAAACCGTTCCTAAGAGGGGCTAACAACTTGTGGCCACCCAGAAGAGCTCCTACTCCAGCTTGGGACCTAAGGTTTTTGTTGGAAAAGCTCACCCTGCCCCCCTTTGAACCTGCAGCTTCAGGAGAGTTCAGATTTTCTCTCTTGGTTGTAGCCATCACTTCAGCTAGAAGTGTATCAGAACTACAAGCACTTATGGCTGTAGAGCCATTCATCATTTTCCATGCTGACAGGGTCTCCCTCAGGACTAACCCATCCTTCATGGATGGTGTCCAGTGTGGCTCTCAGCCAATCCATTCATTTGCCCACCTTTTTCCCTAAACCACAAAACAAGGGGGAAAGGATTCTGCACTCTCTAGATGTGCACAGATAGCTCAGATTCTACCTAGACAGGGCAAAATCTTGTAGAAAAACTGATTGATTGCTAGTCGGCTTCGCTGCAGGAGCAGAGGGCAAGGCCATATCCAAACAAACAATTTCCAAATGAATAGCACATTTCATCCATTTCTGCTACAAACAGCACGGAAGACCTCCCCCCAAGGGGGTCAGGACACATTCCACCAGAGCAACCTCCACCTCTGCAGCTTTCCTCAGAGGGGTCCCCACCAGGGACATGCTGGAGGCTGCTACATGGACTTCTGTTCATACCGTCACCAAGCATCATCACCTGCCTATCTTCTCCAAATCCAGGGCAGGCTTTGCCACCACCGTCTTGCAGGGCATCCTAGCCAGCCCAGTCTTCTTGATTGCCTCCACCCTTTTCTTCAGCTTTGGGAATCAGCCCAAGTGTAATGACTGCAACAGTGAAACATGAAGAACATAGTACAGTTGTGTACACTTACCATAAATGTAGATGTTCGGGTGTATTCACTGTTGCAGTCCTGGATGTCCTTCAAGGATGCATCTGCAGTCATAACATATGGGTTGTCCTGCCTCAGGCAGCCCTTCGGTCGGCCGGATTCCAAAGTGTGGGTCTGGCCTCGGCTGATGTCGCACTTTCCCCGACGTCAGAGCGTCTGGGGTATAAAAGCATCAGCCGACACCATCTTCCACAGTCTTTCTTGCTGTGCGGTGCCCGAAGCAGAAGCAGTTCGCAAGTACCGGTCGGCCAGCTCCTTTGATTCAGCTACCGAAGACTTCGAAAAAGCTAAGTACCCCGTTGGGGACTCTTTCTTGCCTCAGCTGATGTCAGATAAAGTAAATAATTGTTTAACTTGTGGGAAACAAACACCTCATAAGGATTTCCACTCTTACTGTCTCCCTTGCTTAGGCCCAGACCACGACGTCTCAGCCTGCTCTGCATGTGCTTCCTTCAACCGACGAACGCTTAGGCGTCGGTCAGAGTTTGCAGAGGAATATTTTTGGGCTAACTTTGCATATATAATGCCGTCTGAGACTCAGACTTCACATGTAGTTAAAAAACGGAAGGACAAGGACCGACCCTCGCGGCCCGCAGTTTCGGCTGAAACCTCGGTCAGGCCTACCGCGAGTGTCTCGGTTTCGGCTGAAACCGAGTCCTCAGTGCTTCCTGTTGCCGAAACCTTACAACCGACTACCTCGGCTTCGGAGGCGCCGGCCGAGTCGGTTATTGAACTACCTACGGAAACCGGTGTCCAGGACATGTCCGACACCATTCCTTTAGACAAGTCCATCCCTGCACATGGTGCAGCCAGACCCCCTGCATCCATGTCCATTAAGGCCTTCTCTAGGGCTATAGCTGCCAAACTAGCCAAAGCTTTGCCTCCCAGGTCTACCTCTCAGAGGCCCTCTACCAGCACTCAAATCCTCAGCCTAGCAGAGGACCTTATCTCCTTAATTTAGAGGTTCTCAACCTCACCCGGACAGGGGCTCTCTTCCACCTCCAGACAAAAGGCCCAGGGTTGAACCCTCTGACCCCCACTCTTCAGATGAGTCTACGGATTAATCCGTGTTGTCAGAGCACCAGCAGGAGGCTTATTCGGCCTACGAGGATTCTGATGCTGAAGAATCCATTCCTTCGGCCTCCCCTCCTGAAGAGTTTTCTTTTGGTGAGACACTGCATTCTATGAGAGAGCATTTCCAGTGGCAGGGCCAGGAATTTTCTGATTCCAGAAAAAGATTAAGGACCTTTTTACATTTGCCTCAGCATAGGCCTTTGGCTATACCTCCTGTTTTGAATGTTATTGATGATGTGTACTCTGATGCTAGTACTGCCCCTGATACTCTCCCTCCGGCTCCTGCCAAACCTGATAGGTACTACAGGGTCCCGGATTCTCATTTTCACCTGTACAAGGCCCACACTGCAGATCCAGAAACCATTTCACAGGGCCCTAAAGGGGTTGCAGCTGCCACGGCTAAAAATCCTTTACCTTCTGAAAGGGAATCTAGAGCTTTAGAGCGATGGGGAAAGAAAGTTTATACTTCTGCAACTCTTTCTATGAGGGCATTAAATTGTCAATTCCATATGATTCAGTACCAAGAGTATTTGTTAGATGAATTGTATAAGAAACTTTCCTCCTCTGAGCCCCTTGACCGTAAATCTCTTCAGGATCTGGTACATAACTCACAGCAGGTTAGCAACCATTTTCTGCAATGTGGCTATGATGCACTGGAAGCTTCATGTAGGTCAGTAATGACAGGGGCAGTTATCTGAAGGCATGCCTGGTTGAAGGAACAATCTCTACCGGACCATGTTAAAGCTAAGCTCCTGGATGCTCCAATGGAAAAACAAAAATTATTTGGTTCCACGGCCCAGGAGGTCTTAAAGAAGTTTGAAGAAAAGGCAAAATCTGTGCAAACAGTCAAGGACTTTCTGCAGGTACAACCACCGAGATTCAGCAGAAATTGGCCTACTAAGAATTGGTCCTTTCCAGACTCAGACAGATCACAGAGAGGCAGGAACAGGCGTACCAGAGGTAGGGGGCAAGCTAGAGGCCACTACAGAGGCCGCCAGTGGCAGCCACCCAACCAGAGAGGTAGTGCAGGAACAGCAACAACAACTGCTACACCAGGACAAACACAATGACTTATTTTTCACTCCGCCAACCAGGGCTCAATTAGAAGCACCATTGGGCGGAAAGCTTTCTTTATTTTCAGAAAATTGGCATTACATTACAAGGGACTCATGGACATTGCAAATAATAGACAAAGGATACAGGTTCCATTTCCACACATTGCCAAAAAGAAGAGGAATGCCAGACCTGCCACCAAATCAGAGGGCGGAGGCTTTGAAGCAAATCACCAAATTACTACAAATGAAAGCCATAGAGAAGGTTCCTCTCTCAGAACAAGGCCAAGGTTTTTATTCAAGGCTATTCCTTGTTCCAAGGAAAGAAAATCAATGGAGGCCTATTCTCGATCTGTCCGCACTGAACACTTACCTCATTGTGCCGAAATTCAAGATGCTGACCCTACAGCAGCTTCTTCCCATGCTGGGCAAGGAGTCTTGGCTGGTGACTCTAGATCTCAAGGAGGCATACCTGCATGTCCCCTTCGATAAAGTTGCAGAAGACACTTCAGATTTCTTGCAGGATCAGAGCATTATCAATTCTCAGCATTGCCCTTTGGCTTATCTACTGCGCCCAGAGTATTCACGAAATGCCTGGCATCAGTAATTGCACACTGCAGACTTCAGGGGATTCAAATCTACCCATATCTGGACGACTGCCTGATACAAGCGGACAGCAAGACAAAATTGTTAAAGGACTTGGACTATGCCATCCAGCTACTACAGGCCTTGGGATACACAGTCAACATCCAAAAATCAAGACTTGTGCCATCCCAAAGGATAACCGTTTTGGGTGCAGATCTGGATACAACCACCCAAATGGCCTTTCTCACAGAAGAAAAACAGAAACAACTACCAGGTTACTTCAAGAATCTGACAAGACAAACTCAGCTAACTGCAAGGAAAATCCTGCAGGCCCTGGGTTTCATGGCATCCTGCATAATACTAATTCCACAAGCCAGGCTACATATGAGAAGATTGCAATGGTACCTAAGGAGTGTATGGACTCAGCACAGTCACAGCTTAGAAACTCTGATTCCAATCATACCTTGCCTTCAAAAGGAATTCCTGTGGTGGGCCCTAGCCTGCCAGACCAACAGAGGGTTGCCTTTCTTCAAACC
The DNA here is from genome assembly GCF_019279795.1 of Protopterus annectens. NCBI lineage: Eukaryota > Metazoa > Chordata > Ceratodontiformes > Protopteridae > Protopterus > Protopterus annectens. Next base: position 284,320,072 of record NC_056750.1, on the reverse strand, counting down.
AAAAACAAATCAGACCATCACCACGGACGCTTCAGACCGAGGTTGGGGAGCACACATGGAGGACAAATGTATCCAAGGGCTATGGTGTCAAGGTCAGCTGCAAATGCACATAAACCAAAAGGAAATGCTGGCAGTGATACATGCAATCGAGGCTTTCAAGCCTTTCCTTCAACAAGGCCACCTGCTAATAAGGACAGACAACACCACAGTTATGTGGTACATAAACAAGCAAGGGGGCACGCACTCCTACCCTCTATGCAGACTGGCTATGAATCTATGGGATCTTTGTTTGAAACTCGATATACAACTACAGGCCCAGTTCGTGCCAGGAAAAGACAATACTCTGGCAGACAGCCTAAGCAGAACTACCACGGATGCACACGAATGGATGCTGCACCCAGACATCTTCTCACTCATAACACAGATATGGGGAAGGCCCGAGATAGATCTGTTCGCCTCACCCCACAATCATCAACTGAAAACTTTTTGCACACAAGGACATACCATCCACAAGCATGGAAGGTGGACTGACTCTTTCAGCTGGAAAGCCCGAAAAGTCTATGCTTTCCCACCAATCCCATTACTGTCCAAGGTTTTACTGAAGATCAGGGCAGAACAGCCAAAAGTGATTCTGATAGCTCCAGACTGGCCAAGGCAGCATTGGTACCCACTGTTGAAGAGCTTATCACAGACGAAGCAGTGGCCTCTCCCATTATGGCCTCTTCTTCTGACGCAGAACAATTACAAGATCCTGCATCCCAACCTAAAGACCTTGCAGCTAACTGCCTGGAGGATACCATGACTCCTTCCCAGGACAGCTTATCCCAGAGGGTAAAGGACATTATTATGGAAGCTCGCCGCCCTTCCACAAGGAAGGCATACTCAGTAAAATGGAAAAGATTTCTCATTTGGAACACAACAAAAGGCCTTGATGTGACAGTGATGAACATGTCACATGTACTGGAATATTTAGCAGAATTGTTCCAACAATGGCCTGGCTTATTCTTCCATTAAAATACATGCCTCAGCAATTTCAGCAGAATACAATGTAAATCCTCCTGTCTTCTCGCATCCTCTCTTAAGACAATTTCTCAGAGGAATCAAAAACATCAATCCTCCAAGGAGACCACCTTTGCCTACTTGGGACCTTAACTTTGTGCTGGAAAAACTAACACTTCCTCCATTTGAACCAGCAGCATCGGCAGATCCACAGTTTCTATCCTGGAAAACTGCATTCCTTCTGGCCATAACTTCAGCAAGAAGAGTATCTGAGTTACAAGCTTTAATGGCAGTCCAGCCATTTCTTATTTTTCATCAGGACAGAGTTTCATTAAGAACCAACCCAACTTTTATGCCAAAGGTGGTATCTAGAGTATCCTTGAACCAAGCAATTCATTTGCCTACATTCTTCCCAAATCCACAAAATAAAGGGGAGAAACTTTTACACACTCTGGATATCCACAGACAATTACGCTACTATTTGGACAGAACTAAAAGTTACAGAAAGACTGACCAACTGTTTGTAGCATATCCTGCTGGGACACAAGGAAAAGCAATTTCCAAACAGACAATCTCAAAATGGATAGGAAATTGCATTCGCTGCTACTCCTTTCATGGAAAGACTGTTCCTGCGAATATTAGGCCTCATTCCACGAGAGCCACAGCCAGCACTACAGCCTTCCTAAGAGGGGTGGCTACCAAAGACATTTTAGAAGCTGCTACATGGAGCTCCGTGCATACTTTTGCCAAGCATTACAATTTACCCTTATACTCCAGATCCAGAGCAGGTTTTGCTACAGCAGTCCTGCAGGGTCTCTTAACTACACCATCATTTTCTTAGTACCTCCACCCCCAGATTGGCTATGGTATTCTACCCATATGTTATGACTGCAGATGCATCCTTGAAGGACATAGTACAGTTTTGTACCTACCATAAATGTAGATGTCCGATAGGTATGCATCTGCAGTCAGGTTTACCCTCCCTCCTTCCCCTCTGTGGTATTCCTAGGGTACTTACCCCTGCATTAGCTAGCTGGGGGAATTTGTTATGGTGTATTTGTTTGTGTATATATATATATATATATATATATATATATATATATATACATATATATATATATATATATATATATATATATATATATATATATATATATATATATATATATATATATATATATATATATATATATATAATATATATGTATGTATGTATATATTTTTGCATTATGTTTGCAATTTTTTGGCATTTTATCCAAATTTAGCCTTCATAGAGGGCACCTGGCATCTGGGGCAAGAAAAACTGAGGAAGATGGCATCGGCTGATGCTTTTATACCCCAGACGCTCTGACGTCGGGGAATGTGCGACATCAGCCGAGACCAGACCCAGACTTTGGAATCCGGCTGACCGAAGGGCTGCCTGAGGCAGGGCAACCCATATGTTATGACTGCAGATGCATACCTATCGGACATCTACATTTATGGTAGGTACAAAACTGTACTTTTCCCACCCTCCATCCCCCTTGTCTCTCTCTCTCTCCCCCCTCTCTTCCTGTCTCCTTACAGGAAATTTTTGGTATTTACTTTCTACTGGTGTTGTTCTTCCACCCTAGCCTAGCTCCCTATTTGGGGCAAGAAAAACTGATGTAATGGCATCGGCTGCCTGATTTTATACCACTGACGACCTGACGTCAGTCCTGGAGCGACAGCAACCAATGCAGAAATACTAAGCCTCTGATATTTAGGCTGAATGAGGGCTACCCGTGGCAGGATAACCCACGTGTTATGACTGCAACAGTGAATACACTCTACATTTATGGTAAGTGTACACAACTGTACTTTCCCTTCCAACCACCTCAGCCATACCATGAGTTCTTCACAGACTCCTTAGAGCTGAGGTAGGGAGCCACTTCAGGCACCCTGAAGAGTTCAGGGCCTTTGGTACCCTCAACAGAGGGCAGATACATCAACATGAAGGAAGTGAGGTCTCGCAATCTGATTCTTCAAGCTTCCCACTCACTCTGGGTGCCATGTCCCTTGAAGGTTTTTACACAGTCATGTGGTCCATCAGCAAACAAGGGGACACAAGGTCTTACTTTATTTGAAGACTAGCCCTTCCTGCCTGGGGAAATGGCTGTTAGTCTGCAGGTCACCCTAGAAGAAGTCTACATACCTTCAGGGTGCAGTCTTGTGGCAAGTTCTCTCATAAGGGCCTAGGTACAGCCTCACAAATGGATGCTTCACGAGATGTGCTTTTGGACTTAATTCATCTGTGGGGTATTCCTCAAGTGGATCTCTTTGCCTCCTCTCTGAACAGGCAGCTCCTCAGTTCTGTTCCAGAGTCTCAGGTCCTTCAGCTTGGAAAGTGGATGTCCTGTCTTTCTCCTGGAAAGGAATGTTCCTTTATGCCTTTCCTCCCCTTCCCAAGATCAAGAAGGAACACTCAAAAAGTCTTCCTGGTGACCCCCTTTTGTCCCAGACAGCACCGGATTCCCTCCACCTTTTTTTTTTTTTCATACAGTTACATAAATGAAAAGAAACCGCACTGACATATTTTTAGTTGCAAACATTATACATCACTTATCTATCCATGCATTGTCAACCATTACATATCTTGTTCAAATCCTGCTTTCTTTTAATCTGCAGTTCCCATTTTTTCTGTCTAATTTGCGCCTACCCTTTACTAAAGATCCCATTGCCATTGGCTTTATCTCTGTTACTATATTCACTACTTCTAGAACAGTTGGTTTAGACTTTGATTTCTATTTTCTAGTAATTGCTTTTTGGCAGCCACCATAATTAGACTCTGCAAGGCTTTGCTATGTCTGTGCAATTCCAGATGTTCTTCATGTTTCACAGTTGCAGTCCTCAAATATGGGTTATCCGGCTCCCGGTAGCCCTCAGTCGGCCCGAATATCAGAGTCCTTGGTATACAACGTCGGCTGCCGCCGGTTGAAAAACTGATGTCAGAACATTAGGTATAAAGGGAGGCAGCCAGTGCTGTTTCCTCAGTCTTTCTTGCCGCGGAGCCCAAAGCATATTCATTTCGCACTTGTGCCTGTCAGTCGTTTACCTTCGTTTTGCTTTCCAACTACCAAGTTGAAGATGCCTTCAGATAAGTACCCTGTTGGGGATCCCCTTTTCTTGCTTTAATGAATGTCAAATAAAGTTAATAACCGTCTTGCCTGTGGAAAACCGATTCCGCACCGTGATTGTCATTCCTGTTGTATAACTTGTTTGGACCTTCAGCACGACATCCCTAACTGTGATCCCTGTGCTTCCTTTAACCCGCGTACCATACGCCGTAGAGCTAAGATTTTGTATAAGCATTTCGGAGTCTGGCCTAAGTTCATTGGTATGGCATCTTCTGGTCTCCCGACTTCAGATATACCTACGAAAGGCAAAGACAAGGACCACAACAGGCCTAGGGTTAAATCTGCTAACCACACACCGGTGAAATTGGTCTTCAGCACAGCGGTAATCAGTGAGGTGCTTTCACAGCCCCTGCAGTCTGCAGATTTTCAGCCACAAGCCTCTGCCGAGACCTCTATGGAGTCCTCCATGCTGCAGGCTGCTATTTTGTCTTCAAACCCTTCGCCTGTTGCCGCCTCAGATGGGTCCGGAGCCATGTTGCAGGCACCGGCTTCTGATGCCTCCTCTTTTTGACATGAGACCAGAACCAGACCGACTACCTTAGTTCAGACTTCTGCAGTTGCTAGGCCTCCCCGAGTCCCTCCGGAATGCTAGTAAACCTTCCAGCCGCAAACTTACAAACAGGCGTCGGCCTCCCCTCCTGTGCCTCAATCCCAGTTGTTATAGATGGCTGGTGATCTCTCCTTGATTAGCCCCCCCCCCTTCAAAGAGGGCTAGGGAATTATCTCCTGATGTTTTGTCTGTCTCAGATTCTGAGATTTCAAGTATGTCTGCTAGTAAAGAAGGAAATTCTCAATTTTTTCTGGCTTTGAGGATTCTGATGCCGAGGACTCTATCCCTTCTGTCTTCCCTCCAGAAGATTTTTCCTTTGGAGATACTTTGAATACCCTTAGGGAGCATTTTAAAAGGGAATGTCAGGATTTTCCACAGTCTAAGAAAAGAATCAGGGAATTTTTGGATTTGCCACAGCATAAGCCCCTGGCTGTAAGTTGTGGATGATGTTTTTATGCAACTCCTAATTCTGTTCCTCCTGCCCCCAGAAAACCTGATGGGTATTATAGGGTTCCTGAATCTCATCAATTCCTTTTTAAAAACCCTACTGCTGATCCAGAAATTATTTCTCAAGGCCCCAAGGGTGTTAATGCTACTATTGCTAAAAACACTGTGCCTTCTGATAAGGAGTCTAGGGCCTTGGACAGGTGGGGTAAAAAACATCTATACCTCTGCATCTCTTGCCATTAGATCCGTGAATTGTCTTTCTCACGTGCTAAGTAACAGCAGCATACTTTGGAGGCTATTAAGGCTAAACTTGAAAATATTCCTTCCATGATGGAGAACAAAGATTTACAAGACTTACTGAATTCTGTTATTTTAGTTAATAAGCATTCATTTCATTGTGGTTTTGACACTTTGGAGGCTTTCTGCAGAATGGCAGCCCCTGGTTCTGTAATTAGAAGGCATGCTTGGCTCAGGGAACAGCCTCTTTCTGAACCTGTTAAGTCTAAATTGCTGGATGTTCCTTTGCGTCTTTTTGGTAATAACGCTGAGGAGGTACTGAAAAAGTTTGAGGATAAGGCAAAATCTATGCAAGCTGTAAAAGATTTCCTTCAGGTTCAGCCCCCTCAGGTTAGTAGGCATTATCCTTCCAAGAATTGGTCTTTCCCTGATCCTGGCATGCAGGGTCGCTCTAGGCCTAGGGGTTTCAGGACTTATGGAGGGCAGGCTTCTGCTCCTCAAAGGGCAAAACAATGGCATTCTTCTTCTGCTAAATCAGAGAGTTCTAAGCCAGCTTCCCAAAGCAGACATGCTCAATGACTCCGGCCTTCTTGTGCCTTCCTCTGCAGGCCCTGGGTTTTCTTTGGGGGGAAGGTTAGCCAGGTTCGCAGAGGTATGGTCTACCTTCACCAATGACAAATGGGTGCTCAGTGTAGTAAACCAAGGTTACAAGTTTTACTTTCACACCTTCCCTGTTTTACAAGGGTACCCAGACATACCCAGAACTCTCAGGGCAGAGGTAGAAACTCGAATTTCTTCTTTACTGGCTATGGGGGCTATAGAGCCAGTTCCTGCAAATCAGGTAGGCCTAGGTTTTTATTCAAGACTTATCCTGGTACCCATGAAAGGGGGCACCTGGCGCCGTATTCTGGATCTGTCTATTCTAAACACTTTTCTGGTGATTCCCAAATTCAAGATGCTCGCCCTTCAACAATTGCTACCAATGCTGGGCAAGGATTCATGGCTGATAACTTTGGATCTCAAGGAGGCTTATCTGCACATCCCAATAAGGGAAAGTTGCACTTTCAATTCTCTGCATTGCCCTTTGGCTTATCTACTGCTCCCAGAGTTTTTACCAAGTGCCTGGCTCCAGCCATTGCTTTTTGCAGGCAGAGAAACATTCATATTTACCCTTACCTGGACGACTCTCTCATTCAAGCACAAGTAGAAAAGGATTTGGATTTCGTGAAGTATACTCTCACCTCTTTGGGTTACACTGTCAACGAAAAGAAGTCAAAGTTGGTTCCTACAAGGGAGATTGTTTTCCTGGGAGCGAGTCTGAATACAGCCACCCAAATATGGTATTCCTCCCTCAACAGAAGCAAGAAGATCTTTCAGCTTACTTCATGAATTTGGCAAGCATGACTTCCAGCAAGCACTGGGGTTCATGGCTTCATGTATTTTGATGATCCCATATGCAAGGCTGCATATGAGAACTTCAGTGATACCTCAGGAATCTTTGGTGTCAACACACACAGGACTTAGACTTGATTCTTCCCCATTCCCTGTCTACAAATGGATTTCTACTGGTGGGGAACAGCCTGTTCTCAGAACAAGAGTCTGCCTTTCCACCCACCACCTGCCAGCCAGACTCTCACCACAGACCCCACAGATGTTGCATGGGGGGACTCATCTGGAAGGCAGGGCATACAGGGGACTTGGAGCAACAAGCAGATTCATCTGCACATAAACTTAAAAGAATTGATGGCAGTGCAGCAGGCCTTGCTGGCTTTCAAGGACCTACTCTACCGTGAGACTCTGCTGATCAGGACAGACGATACCACAGTCATGTAGTACATCAACAAGCAAGGGGGGGCTCACACTTACCCCTTGTGCAGACAAAGCATGAGACTGTGGTCCATAGCAGCATCTATGGGCTTGCATCTAATAGCCCAGTATCTTCCAGGGAGGCCAAACTCCTTGGAGGATCATTTGAGCAGAATGTTATGGATCCTCACGAATGGCAACTGAACAAGGACATTTTCCATCGCATCACTCATCATTGGGGCACCCCACAAGTGGATCTTTTCTCCTCTCACACCAATCATCTCCTTCCAACCTTCTGCACCAGGGGGTTTCACAACAAAGCTTGGAGGGTGGACGCTTTGTCCTTCCTATGGACACATCTCTCAGTTTATGCATTACCTCCTCTGCCTCTTCTTCCCAGAGTGCTACTAAAGATAAGGGATGAAAAACCAAAGGTTATTCTGATAGAACCAGATTGGCCCAGGCAGCATTGGTATCCCCTGTTCTCAGCTTTACACAGGCTCAGCCCTGGCATCTTCCCCTGGTACCAGATCTGTTGGCTCAGGGAGGGGGAAAGTTCCTTCATCTTCATCTTCAAACTCTGCATTTGACTGCCTGGCTAACACTTTAAATCTTTCCCAACAGGTGGTTGAAGTTCTTCATGATGCCAGGAGGCCTAGCACCCGAAAATCCTATGCAGATAAATGGAAGAGATTTTGCTCTTGGATGCTGGCTAAAGGAGAAGACTCTTCTCCTCCTTCTGTTTCCCTCATTCTTGACTACCTAGCAGGACTACTTAATGGTGGACTTTCCTTTTCTTCAGTCAAAATTCACGCTTCAGCAATTTCGGCTCGTTCTTTTGAGCAACCCATTTTTTCTCACCCCTTGATGAAACAGTTCCTTAGGGGAGCTAGTAATCTTAGACCTCCCAGAAGAGCTCCTACTCCTACTTGAGATCTTAATTTTGTCCTGGAAAAAGTTACTCTGCCTCCCTTTGAACCAGCTGCCTCTGCAGATTTGAAGTTTCTATCCTGGAAGACTGCTTTCCTTTTAGCTATTACTTCAGCTAGAAGGGTATCTGAGCTGCAAGCCTTAATGGCAGTAGAACCTTTCATTATTTTTCACTCAGATCAAGTTTCTCTGAGAACTAATCCATCCTTCATGCCTAAGGTAGTTTCCAGTTTAACTCTTAACCAGTCTATTCACCTGCCTACATTTTTCAACAATCCCCAAAATAGAGGGGAATGAATTCTGCACTCTCTTGATGTGCATAGACAGCTGAGATTTTACTTAAACAGGATTCAATCCTTTAGAAGATCTGAACAGTTGTTGGTTAGTTTTGCTCTTGGGGCTCAGGGTAAAGCTATTTCAAAACAAACCATCTCCAAGTGGATTGCTCATTGTATTCACTTTTGTTACCTGCATCAGGGGAAGGTTCCCCCCTCAGGGTATTAGGACTCATTCTACTAGAGCAGCCTCTACCTCTGCAGCCTTTCTGAGAGGTATGCCTACTAAGGACATTCCAGAAGCAGCTACTTGGTCTTCTGTCCATACTTTCATAAAGCATTACAGTCTACCTTTGTTTTCTAAATCCAGGGCTGGTTTTGCTTCTGCAGTTTTGCAATGCCTTCTTACCAACTCTTAATCTGTGATCCTTCCTCCACCCTTTGTCTTTTTTTCCTGGGCTTCGGGAATCAACCCATATGTGAGGAGTGCAAGAGTGAAACATGAAGAACATAGTACAGTTGTGTACACTTGCCATAAGTGTAGATTTTCGAGTGTGTTCACTGTTGCAGTCCTGGTTTCCCACCCTCCATTCCCCCTTTTTTCCCCTAAGGCACAGACTATATATATATATTTTTAATTTTTGTATGATGTGTGTCCAGGGTGCTTCCTTCCTGGGTTAGCCTTCTTTTGGGCGCTCCTGACAGTTAAGGCAAGAAAAACTGAGGAAATGGCATCAGCTGCCTCCCTTTATACCTGATGTTCTGACATCAGTTTTACAACCGGCGGCAGCCGACGTCATATACAAAGGACTCTGGTATTCGGGCCGACTGAGGGCTACCGGGAGCCGGATAAACCCATATGTGAGGGACTGCAACAGTGAATACACTCGAACATCTACATTTATGGTAAGTGTACACAACTGTACTTTGTGTCATAACTCAAATAATTTCCTTTGTTATGCCAATTTGCTCGCCCAGTATTTCTGATTGAGTAGTCTGCAGGGAATTTTTTAATTCTGCCAACTCATTACCCCCCCCCCTAAAAAAAAATTTTGCCAGTCACCTCATTCTTCCCCATCACATCTTCAACATCTCTTCTCTTCTTAGGTGCTTTTATACCCTAAGTAGACTCCAGTGTAAACACTTCAAGCAAAGATCCTAAATCTTCTACACTTTTTGTTGTATACTTAGGCGACATACATATATCCCCACATTGTTTCTTTGTGAATTGCTTGTCCAGTCTCCCATACCAATCCTTTCTAACCTCTTCCGATTTATTCTTATAGTTGTCATGCAATATTTTTATGCTCTTTTTTTTTAACAGCGGCTTCTGTTCTAGGGTTCTACAAAAAAAACACGCTCTAGGGACATAAACCTTGTCACCACAATAAACAGAACATGCTGGAGGGATAGATTCCTGTCCCAGAGACTTCCCATACTCTGGAACAGACTACCTACCTATCTATGTCAAACAGAGCTCCTCATTAGCACTCTTCAAGAAAAATCTTGATGATTGGATGGGAAATGGGAAATTCACCCCGGGGATCACTTCTGTGGCTCTGCTCGACAGGGGCACAGGAAAATCATTTTCTTGGGTGGCGAAAGCCAGGGTACATTTTTTGGCTAGGCTTGTATGGGCCCTTGGGCCGATAGCCTAGTACCTACCTATGAACTCTGCTAGTGCTGGTCTTTTGCTTAGGATCCTCCTAGTTTTTTCTCTTTACCTATACTCTGATATCAATCCTTGATAGGGAAGGGGGTCTCTAGCCTGCAGTCCAAGTGAAGTCTTGACCTTTTCCATATTCTGTTACCTTTCCCTGTTTAATCATTTGCTCCCAATACTTAATTTCCTTTTCCAGTTTTTTTCCAGTAAATTCCAACCCCCTATTGCCTATTATCTACATCCCTAATTGGTGTCATTCCTATTGGCAAAATCTGCTTTCTCCATTCTCGTGTTGGCTTAGTTCTTAGAATACTTTCTGCATTGGTTTCCCCCTCTTATTCCATCTGGCCAGGGGCAATCATCACAAGTTACCTCATTGCATGGACCTTCTCACACAAGACAGCGGATCTCCTCCCCACCCTCAACCATCCACTCTTCAACTGACCCTTTTGGCGATGTCATTTTTATTCCTTTCATTCACTACTTTTCTGAGGACATGTTTGAGGTCCTGCAGGAGGCCAGGAAATCCAATGACAAAAAATCATACATGTCCAAGTGGAAGAGATTTTCTGTCTGGTGTCTTGGATATCACCAGGATCCGTTTTCAGTGGGAATCCCCTTGGTTCTTTCCTATTTTTAATTTCTCCACATCTTTTGGGATTCTAATACAGTGATGGGAATGGACCCCATTCCTAAGTCAAAGTACAATTAAAGTTCATGAAATTAGTATTGTTCCGCTCTTTGATGTCAGCCAGAAGTGCTCTTTGCAGCACCCGCAATGTGCCCAGTAATGACTCCTCCTGCAATTCGTACAGAGTTACATGTATTGGTAGTGTATCTAAATATGAATGTCGACTCTCTTTTTTTAAAAGGTCCATTGCTGCTACTACTATCAGAACTATCTGGGTTTCTTTCTTCCACATTGTTCTAGTTTCTTCTTGCAGATCCTGATATTTTATGACTTTGTGTCTCTCTCTGTATGTAGGACACTGTAGTCATTGGGTTTGGCGATTTTAATGATCACTGCTACCTTTGTCTTCTTTTCTTGGACCACTATATCTCATTTTGTAGCATTTATCCGTTGAATTGTTGGAAATGGATTATACCATGTGATGTACACTGCATCATTTACTATGATGCTTTGTGCCTCTTTTTTCCAGTGTTTTTCAGCCACTTCAAAACCACAATGTTTGCACAATCCCCAGTGCAAGTCTCGCCACATTATGCCTTTCAGTATACAGTCCTTCTGCCATTAGTAGGTCACAACCAGCAACGAGGTGTGCAACTGTTTCCAATTCTGTTTTACATAACCTACATTTGTCTGTTCCTCCCACTTGTTCAGTGGACTTTGTAAACCACTGTGTATGTAACCCACTATCTTGGGCCACCAATATTAACCCTTCATCTATTGGTTTGGATTCATCTCACCTTAACCATTCCTGCAGTCGTTCCTGATCAACATGAGGTTCTTCCAGAAGTTTTCTATACTTGCAACTATATTTATGATTTTTCCACATTTCTTGCCTTTTCATCTGGTCCTGCATCTTATATTTTTTCTTTGTTTTTTTTTTGGCACATTCAGTTGCTGTTTGATTTTTATCTATTTCTGGTTTGATTTCCATTCCTGCTTGATGCCAATATGCTTCTGCTAGGTTAAGCAGAGAAGTCATCTTAGATTTATTCTCCTCATGTTTCATAACTTTGACTACGTTTGGGTCTCTTGAGGTCAGCAGATATGTATGAAGTCCCATGATTGCAGATCTGTACATGTAATCAATTTCAAGGAGGCCCATCCCTCCTTCGGAATGGGGAATATATAATCTTGGTATGCACTGATTTTTATAGATCATCTGGTGAGCATGAAGCGTCCTTCTTGTTTTAATATCTAATCTAGCCAACACATTTTGGGGCCAATCAGTCACTCCAAAACTGTAAGTTAGGACAGGAAGAGCAAATTGGTTTATAGCTTGGATTTTGTTCCTAGATGTCAGCGCTGTTTTCAGGATTAATTTAAGTCTTCCTTACTAAGTTTTATTCACATTTGTTCATGTTTTATTGCCGATCCTTTGTCAGTTCCCAGGTATTTATACGCTCCCTCTTGCTCAAGTTCTTTTATATCACATTCTTGTCCCAAACTGATGCTTTCCTGGTTTAAAGGTTGCTTTTGTACATTTATCAAGGCCAAATGACATTCTAATATCATCTGAAAAAGTTTTGACAACCTGCAGCTGTGCTTTCAGTTCCTTGTCTGATGAGCTATAACCATCGACAAAGAGATAAGTCTTTAGTCTTTGTTGTTTTCTATGAGCCACATTATAGCCATGGCCTAAGCTGTTAAGCAGACAGCTCAATGACTTAAGGGCAATGCAGAATAGTAATGGTGACAGAGTGTCACCCTGGAATATCCCCCTTTAAATTTTTATCCTTGGGATAGTAATTTGTCCTTTATCATGATTTAAGTGCAGAGTAGTCTGCCATTGTTTCATGGTCACTGTAACGTAGTCAATAAGTGTAGGGTGCATCTTGTACATTTTTAAGTACTCTTTTATCCATGAATGTGGGATACTGTCAAATGCTTTTTTGTAATCAATCCATGCCATACTTAGATTCTTCCCCTTTTTACAGTTCTCCACTATGACTTTAACATCAAATGATCCTTTGTTCCATATGACTTTCTTTTATTGCTCTTTGTTCTACTGCCATAATTGAGTTTTCACTGTTAAGTAGGAGCATTGTTTTACCTGTTAGCCAGGTTGGTGTCTGTTCGGAATGTGCATATAAGTAGTTCTTACTCATGTCCAAGCCTTCGTGCAAAGATGTTAATACAAAAGTTGGGTACTGCATCTGGCTCTGGGGTTTTCCAGTTTGAGGCTTTTCTTAACTTTGTTTCAGTCTCTGTGGTTGTTGCTTCATTCCATTTCATCTCCTGTACCTTTAAACTTCTTATTCTTTCTTTTACCCATTTAACATATTTGTTGTGTTCCACAAGATCTTCATAGATACTTCTCTAAAATGCATCTATTTCTTTTTTTTTTTTTTTTGTATTCCTTTTACCTTGTTTCACAATTCTCTATAAAACTTTTTTGGGTCATCAATAAATTGCTTATTTTGTACTGTTTCTTTATAGTTATCTGTGTATCTTCTAAGTTTTTCCACCTGTGCTGACATTTTTAGTTTATTTGTGATAGTGCATGATAGATCCTGGTCTGTTCTAATATTGTCCATTGCTTTTATCACATCTGTCTTTCTTAGTATTTTTGTTGATCTATTCCCTCCTCTATAGTCTTCTAACAGTGACACTTCTTATCTTAGTTGTTTTCTAATTTTCTCTATTCAGTACTTCCATGAATGATATTCAATTTCTCCTCTTCCTTTGCATCATTACCTGGTGTTCTTGTGGTAGAACTTTATCAGTTATTAGTTTAGCTGCACAGTAATGTATCCTGTTTACTTCTGTTATATCGCATGGATCTCTGTAGACAGTCCTAATTACCGTGTTCATTTGTTTTATCAGACTTTTGACTTTTGGGGTTTTATTGACCTTCTGGAGCCTATTTCTTTCATTGATCTTAATATATCTATCTGTGTCCATTAAATCAAGCAACTCTTCCCTTAGTTCATTTTCTTCCAGACTGAGGGCACATCCTTTTATGTTCTTCGTGTTTCACTGTTGCAGTCATTACATTTAGGTAATCTGCTGGCAGGTTGCCCTCAGTCGGCCTGAATTCCAAAGTCTTGGGTCCTACGTCGGTTGCTGTCTCCTCTTCCATGATGTCAGGTCGCCAGGGGTATAAAACATGCAGCCAATGCCATTTTCTTTAGTTTTTCTTGCCGTGCGGTACCCGAAGCAGAAGCATTTCGCAAGTGCCAGTCGGCCGACTACTGAAATATTCGTGTTTGAGTTTCAGAACCAAAGTCTTCACTAAAGCTAAGTACCCCGTTGGGGAAACTTTTTTTGTGCTATTTACCGATGTTAGAAAAAGTTAATAATTGTATTACATGTGGGAAGCAAATACCTCATAAGGATTTCCATTTATACTGTATTCCTTGCCTAGGCCCTGATCACAACGTGCCTGGCTGTCAGTTTTGTGCTAGGTTTAACCAACACACTATTAAGCGTCGGTATATTTTTGCATCAGAGTATTTTGGAAACAGATTTAACTAACCAGAAATGTCATCGGATAGCAATCTGACTACCGGAGTACATAAAAAAACGCAAAGAAAAGGACAGAGAAAGGCAGTCGAGATCCAAAACCGACGACAAAGCTTCTCCTAAGCCAGTAGCCGGTTCGCCGGTAATCAGTGAGGCACTTTAGCAGCCCCTGATACCTGCTACCTTCGAGTCACAGGCTTCTACCGACACCCATGTGGTGTCCGGCATGCCGCAAGATACTCAAGGTATTGGACCGATGGATGTATCTCCCTCAGATGGGTCCGGAGCCGCTGAGCAGGCACTGGCTTCTGAGAGTGTATGCAGACCTCAACATTTGTATATCAAACCGATGACAGCTGCAAAACCAAAGACAAAAGCAACTTCTAAAACTAAAAAACTGACACATGAGCCATGTGCACAGGCCTCTATGCCTAAAAAACAGATGATCAAAATGGCTGAAGACCTTATTGTCTTGATCAGGGGTACCCATCCCCCTCCAGATAAGAGGCCTAGGCAAGACACTGACTATGAATCTTCAGATCAGGTTTCTATTTTTTCTGATTTCTGTTCTGATCAGGAATTATCTATTCCTCCCTATGAGGATTCTGATGCTGAGGAGTCTATTCCATCTGCATCTCCTCCTGAGGGTTATTCATTTGGAGAAACATTGCATACTTTGAGGGAGCATTTTCACTGGGAGAGTCAAGACTTCTCAGAATCAAAAAAGAGGCTCAGGGATTTCCTTCTTCTCCCTCAGCACAGGCCTTTAGCCATTCCCCCTGTCCTAGACATTGTGGATGATGTGTTTTTGGAGTCAAGCTTGACCCCTGACTCCTTACCTCCGGCTCCCAGTAAAAAAGCCCGACAGATATTACAGCGTCCCTGGCTCACATAACTTTTTATTTAGAAACCCTGCTGCTGATCCTGAAAGTATTTCACAGGGTCCAAAGGGAGTTAAGGCCTCGACAGCAAAAAATCCTACCCCCTCTGACAGAGATTCAAGGGCACTGGACAGATGGGGAAAAAAGGTTTATACATCTGCAACCTTGGCAATCAGGGCCTTAAATTGTCAATTTCATATGCTTAAGTACAAACACTGAAACAGAAAATGATGTTGATTTCAGAATGTGCAGAAAATAAAGAATTGCAGGAATTATTGCATGCAGCTGAACAAGTAGGAAAGCATACTTTGCAATGTGGTTTTGATTCCTTAGAGGCCTTCTGCAGGGCCGCAGTTACTGGATCTGTGAGTAGGGGCCATGCCTGGTTAAAGGAACAAAATTTGCCTGATCATGTTAAAGCTAAACTGCTAGATGCACCTTTACAGCATGATTCTCTGTTTGGTATTAAGGCAGAAGAGGTTTTAAAGAAAATGGAAGGCAAAGCTAAGTCTATGCAAACTGTTCAAGACTTCTTACAAGTGCAGCCACCAAGATTCAGTAGACAATGGCCAACAAAAAAATTGGTCCATTCCTGTGTCAGACAGAGCTCAAAGGGGCAAATCCAGACACCCTAAGGGTTCCAGATACCAGGCACAAGATTCATACAGGTCCAAGCAATGGGGCGCTTCCACCTCCAAATTTGGAGGAGTTCAAGCGCAAACTTACAGAAAGAAATTCCAATGACTTCCCTCTGCCTACACCAAGCACTTATCCTTTGGCAGCACCCATAGGGGGAAAATTAGCACTTTTTGTTCAAAATTGGCAGTTAATAACCCAGGACAAGTGGGTACTAAACATCGTATCACAGGGATACAGATTCCATTTCCACACTCTGCCAATGGCAAATGGTTGGCCAGATCTGCCAAAAAGTCAATGGGCAGAGGCACAGAAACAGGTTACGTCCCTCATGGATATGGGGGCCATTCAGGTGGTACCAGAACAGGAAAAAGGACAAGGTTTTAACTAGACTGTTCTTGGTACCCAGAAAGGACAAGGCCTGGCAGCCAGTACTGGATTTATCGATTTTGAACACATACCTGGACATTCCAAAATTCAAAATGCTGACTTTGCAGCAGCTTCTGC